>NC_034594.1:79649494-79728371 GCF_900095145.1 Mus pahari | reverse complement strand
TTTTTTTTTGATTCTTTGAAAAGTTCTTTTTGTTTCCAATTGGTTAATTTCACCCCTGAGTTTGATTATTTCCTGTCATCTACTCCTCTTGAGTGAAATTTGCTTCCTTTTGTTCTAGAGCTTTTAGGTTTGCTGTCAAACTGTTAGTGTATGCTCTCTCTCTCTCTAGTTTCTATTTGGAGACACTCAGAGCTATGAGTTTTCCTCTCAAGAATGCTTTCATTGTGTCCCATAAATTTGGGTATGTTGTAGCTTCATTTTCATTAAACCCTAAAAAGTCTTTAATTTCTTTNTTTATTTCTTCCTTGTCTGAGTTATCATTGAGGAGACTGTTGTTCAGTTTTAAATTGAATGTTCGCTTTATATTATTTCTGTTGTTATTGAAGATCAGCCTTAGACAATGGTGGTCTAATAGGATGCATGGAACTATTTCAATATTTTTGTATCTATTGAGACATGTTTTGTGACCAATTGTATATTCAATTTTGGAGAAGGTACCATGGGGTGCTGAGAAGAAGGAATTTCCTTTTGTTTTAGGATAAAATGTTCTGTTGATATCTGTTAAATCCATTTCTTTCATAACTTCTGTTAGTTTTACCGTGTCTCTGTTTAGTTTCTGTTTCCAGGATCTGTTCATTAATGAGAGTGGGGTGTTGAAATCTCCCACTATTATTGTGTGAGGAGCAATATGTGCTTTAAGCTTTACTAAAGTTTCTTTAATGAATGTGGATGCCCTTGCATTTGGAATGTAGATATTCATGATTGAGAGTTCATCTTGGAAGATTTTATCTTTGTTGAGCATGAGTGTCCCTTCTTTTCTTTTTTGATAACTTTTGGTTGGTAGTTGAGTTTATTCGATATTAGAATTGCTACTCCAGTTTGTTTCTTCAGACCATTTGCTTGAAAAATTGTTTCCCAGCATTTTGCTCTGAGGTAATGTCTGTCTTTTTCCCTGAGATGATTTTCCTGTAAGCAGCAAAATGTTGGGTCCTNTTTGTGGAGCCAATCTGTTAGTCTATGTCTTTTTATTGGGGAATTGAGTCCATTAATATTAAGAGATATTAAGGAAAAGTAATTGTTGCTTCCTGTCATTTTTGTTATAAGAGTTGGTATCCTGTTCTTGTGGCTGTCTTCTTTTAGGTTTCTTGAAGGATTACTTTCTTGCTTTTTCTGGGGCATGGTTTCTGTCCTTGTACTGGTGTTCTTCCATTATTATCCTTTGAAGGTCTGGATTCATTGAAAGATATTGTGTGAATTTGGTTTTGTCATAGAATACTTTGGTTTCACCATCTATGGTAATTGAGAGTTTAGCTGGGTATAGTAACCTGGGCTGGCATTTGTGTTCTCTTATGATCTGTATAACATTTGTCCAGGATCTTCTGGCTTTCTTAGTCTCTGGTGAGAAGTCTGGAGTAATTCTAATAGGCCTGCCTTTGTATGTTACTTGAACTTTTTCCATTACTGCTTTTAATATTCTGTCTTAGTGCATTTGTTGTTCTGATTATTATGTATCAGAAGGAATTTCTTTTCTAGTCCAGTCTATTTGGGGTTCTGTAGGCTTCTTGTATGTTCATGGGTATCTCTTTCTTTAGGTAGGGAAGTTTTCTTCTATAATTTTGTTGAAGATATTTGCTGGCCCTTTAAGTTAATAATCTTCTTTCTCATCTACTCCTATTGTCCATAGATTTGGTCATCCTAGATTTCCTGGATGTTTTGAGTTAGGGTCTTTTTCCATTTTGCATTTTATTTGATTGTTGTTTCTATGTGCCCTATGGAATCTTCTGCACTTGAGATTCTCTCTTCCATCTCTTGTATTTTGTTGCTGATGCTTGCATCTATCGTTCCTGATTTCTTTCCTAGGGTTTCTATCTCCAGAGTTCTCTCCCTTTGGGTTTTCTTTATTGTTTCTTCTTCTACTCTTGGTTTCTGGTGCTTCTGTTCTTAGGCTTGCCCCCTACCCTCTTATTATCTTTAGTGCTTGCTGCCCCCAATATATCCGATTGGAGCATGTCCTTCCTATAATCCCAGTTGATTCAGGACTTCTCAGAGTCCAGATTTCTCTGTGATTCTTTGATTGTGGGCTCCTGTGAACCTGAGATTCTGGGTNTGTCTGAGTTCTTGGCAGTCAAGCTCCTCTGAGACCCTCAAATACTAGTGTGACCCAGCTCCTGTTATCCTGGGATCCTGTTGTCCTAAGATCCTGGACGTGTTACAGTGCATGGAAGTGGTGTCTTCTTTGAGGACCCTGGAGTTGTCTAGTCTGTTTCAAACCAAGGTAAACCTGAACTGATTAAAAGGAACCTGAGCCTCAGGTCAGGAACGGCTCTGGTGTCCTTGTTCCTGCTGTCACAGGCCTGTCATTATTGGATTGGAGCAGCTGTTGTGTTCCACTCACCAGTGATCCTAAGATTTCTTGGGCAGTCTGCTAGAGACTGTGTGGGTGTCCGCTGAATCTGTGCAGTAGGTGACCAGGTGCTGGTGCAGACAGGAAGGGATTTGTGTCACTGGTCAGGCCAGTTCTCTGCTTCCCTGGTGCTGTCTCAGGTCCCAGGCAAGACTGGATTGGAGCAGAAGTTGTTTTCCACTCACCAGTGATCCTAAGATCGTGTGGGCAGTCCTCTAGGAACCGTGGGCGTATCCACCTACTCTGAGCCCTTGGTGACCAGAAGTTGGAGCAGACCAGAAGGCAAGCTCAGCAAATTTTTATCAAGGACATAAATTTGAAAACAAACCCAATCAGGACTTGATATGATTCTCAAACACAGTAATAGAAGTACCTCAAAGAAAGCAATCTCATAAATGAGAAACTTCATTCTGACCATGTAATTAGATATTATATAAAGAGTCATAATATGTCAACTAGACAGTTGCCCTTTTTGGAGATTTAGTATGTCGCCCATGTTCTATGGAATGGCCTACTAGCTATGCCCAATATCCATCAATAAATGGACTTTGAAGAGGATTTCAAAAGAAAAGACTGTTTAAATGACAGAGTTGGAATGGTTGGGATAAATTGAGTGTGGGAAATGGATGAGAACAATGGAGGAGTTATAGATATTATCATAATTCCATGGAATGAATATATAAATTTTATTGAATTTATAATTTTATTAGTTTTATTTTATTTATTTACTTATTTATTTATTTATTTATCTATTTATTCATTCATTTATTTATTTTTGACTTTTCGAGACAGGGTTTCTCTGTGTAGCCCTGGTTGTCCTGGAATTCACTCTGTAGTCCAGGCTGGCCACAAACTCAGAGATAGGCCTTCCTTTGTCTTCCAAATGCTGGGGTTAAAGGTGTGTGCCACCTCTCCCTGACTTATTTTAAAACTTTACAAACAATAAAAGCATTCTATAGTAATATTAGCGAGATCCATCATATATGCAACTTAATGAACTCCTATAATTAAAACAGGCATTCAGAGCAAAATCTGTGTAGGTTCATGCGCACATTTTAATGACATTAGGGGCATTTTCACTAAAATTGTAGGAACTATAAAATTGAAAATAATATCTCACATGTTATAAAATGGAAATTATGAATACTTATGTCCATTGTTCTGCAGTTTCACTTCAATTGTTTTCTGCAGAGAGCAGTTGTTGATGCTGACTTTAAAGCAATATTGAATCTTTTACATCACTATTATATGATGACTTTGTTTTCATTTCTGGTGTTCAGAATTGAACCTAGATTTTGGCAGATTCTGGACCAGTATTCCACCCCTGAGCCAAGTGTCTCCAGCACTGACATGATTCCTTAATCTCAGCTGCATTTGATTAAGAGATCCAAAAGTCTCATTTCTTACATCATTATTTTCCAGGGAGACCCAGTAACATGTTCCCCAAGTACTGTTATAAAACAATCATGAAATGACCATGACATCATATGGTGGAATGCAAAGTGTCAATGGGAGAAAAGCTGAAAAGCTGATTTATAAACTATTTTATGAATTCTCAATTCAGCAACTCTGAGAACTTGGCATATGCTCATTAAATTGTATTTGAGGACATGTGTGTGGGGAAGTTAGATATCCTAATGTTCAGGTTCTTCATCCAAGACGGCATGATTCCTCCTCCATCTTCAAAAAATGCATCATTCCTCCTGTAAAATGTGACTTACATTTCATGATAAAGTGCTAATGAACTTCCAGATTAATTTTATAAAAATTATGTGGAAAATATCATGTTCTCTAGATTGAATTTTTGTGTTTATGTTCCTTTTGTGTGAATACTTCTAATTATTTTTATTAATTCAATTATTTAACATATTTTTAACAAAGCCAAATTTTGTTTCTTTGTTTTGAGATAGCCTCTTACTATTTATTTCTAACTCCTGCTCATTCTGTTTCAAATTCAAAATACTAGAATTATATATGTATACCTATGTACCTAGCTGATAAAAATGCAGAAGGGGGTTATTTATCACTAAATTATATTTTCTGTGTAAAGTGTTTGGCTCTCTGAAGGTAGCAAATGCATTCTGAATCCATTCATGATGAACAAATAATTTGTAATCACTAAACTTAGAATGCAAAGTCATATCTTCTTAAAACCAGTTACAACTGCTATGACTATTAATCTCAACTGAAAATATGGTAGAATCCAGAATCACCTAGAAGACAGATCTTGGAGTATCTGTATGAGAGATCTTCTAGATTGGGTTTGTTGAGGTAAGAAAACCTACTTTAATGATAGGTGACACCATTCCCTGGGCTGAATTTCTGAACTGTTCTCAAAGGGGAATGCAAGGTGAGCACCAATGGTTATAGCCCTTGGCTTCCTGACTACTGATAAAATGTGATTAAAGTACTGCATGTTCCTGTCACCAGGATTTTATCTGACACCACACACATGCATGATGAGCTGGATATGTGAGCCAAAATCAATTCAACTCTTTAGTTTGTTCAAATATTTTGTCACAGCAACAAGAAAGTGAACAATACAGCATTGTTACAAGCTTTCAAACATTGTGGCAAAGGTCTGGCTTTGTGAGTTGTCTGAATATGTTTTATGATGGGTTTCCTTGCCTTAAGAACACCAGTGAATGTCTCACAATTCTGTAACTTGGTCCATGCCACATGACATACAGATGAAACAGACATTGCACCATTAAAGCATTCGGAAAGCTGGCAGACTGAGAAGACAGTAGATGGACATCCTGTAAGTCTGCCCACCATCCACAAGGGTTATAAAAGAGGTTCTCATTCATCCCACAACTTTGTCTCACCTTTGTGATGAGGGGATGATTCGCCTCTAAGCGATATAGCATTGGTAGAGCATCAGGTCTCAATTCAGACAGCAATCAATGATGATCAAGCTACCTCAGGTCAGTGGTTTCTGGAAACTTTGTCACATGAACTTAATGTATTTTATATACTATAACAGAGAGCATCATTCATTGCTCTCTGTTTTATAGTTGTGAATGACATGTGATCAGCTCCTTCTAACTCCTGCTACTTTGATTTCCTTACCAAAAATAGACTCTACCTTTATACTACAAACATAAAGAAAACCCTTTTCCCTTAAGCTGTTTGTGCCAGAAATAAGAAGAGAACTAAGACAAGCGGTTTTACCAACCTCTCTACATCTGACACTTAACAGTCTTTCTTCCTACCCATTGAATGATCACCTCTTTGAAGCCATTCAGACAATTTCAGTGCATAGAAAGACCAATTAGAAATTTTCCTGCTTCCAAGACACACACCTTAGTCAAACTCTGGCTAATAAAGATATTTTATTTTACTCTAAAATGGGTCCTTTTTTCAGATATCTTTGAGACACTGATGGAGAAAAAATGAGAGCAGGTGTGTTTGTGGTAAACTTCAAGGTTATTATTAAATATTCATAAACCTGTAAAGATATATCCCAAGGTTATGAATACTTATATATTTATTACTAATTAGCTATCTCTATGAACATACAAACATTGTAATTTTCTTTTAGACTAGCTTTGTCTCTGGCAGAAATAAAGGATTTTTACAGGGGAACGCTATCTGTTCACCATAGGTTTGTGGTCTCTGTCCTGAATCCTACTGGTGTAGATGTGGTTAGAATGATATCAATTAAAGCTTTGGGCATCATGACAAATTCCTTCATAACTGGAATGTGGCCTCCTGTTTCTCAGCATGACCAAGTTTTCCAAATGTTGGAAATACCGAGTGTTGTCTAGTTAAATCAATGATATTCCTGTGGTTATGGTTATGAAATGAGCAGTAACACAGATTGTGGACTATAACAGATTCTGAATGAAGCATTTATGCCAGGTACTACACTGAAAGAATCAAACCACAGCTTCAACTTCACAATTCCATTTCCATTTACAGAATAAAAAGCCAGACTTAGGTTTTTGTCTGTTGTATGGAGTTTCATGTACAGTAAAGCACTATTGCATAAGTAGTCCCACAGCTGAAATTTACTAGGGCATCAGTAAGATCTAAGTTATCCTTTGGGCCCTCTTTTACAGTCATACAAATTAACTTTCTATTTAGTCTCTAGTGTTCCCATGCTTTCCAGGACTTCCTCAATGTCTTTGTTTATCAAAGAAAAAAAAATCACCTGCAATGAAAACCTTACTGGATAATTAATTCTACCCAGACATTAATTTTTATAGACTTTTAATCCAAGCAGAATTTGTCTTGTAAATCAGAATGCAAGACTGCCAGTTTACATGACA
This sequence comes from Mus pahari, assembly GCF_900095145.1. Classification (NCBI taxonomy): domain Eukaryota; kingdom Metazoa; phylum Chordata; class Mammalia; order Rodentia; family Muridae; genus Mus; species Mus pahari. Next base: position 79,721,693 of record NC_034594.1, on the reverse strand, counting down.
TTTTATCATTCCTGATATCTTTGCCTTTGTTATTAAATCAAGCTAATGTTTCAACACATTCATAGAAACACCATTAAAAAGACAACATTCATTTGTGTATGCTAAAGTATGCCTAGATGAATTATTAGGACAAGCCTTATAGTCATATTTAAACTGAAAACAGATACCACAGGAAGATAAAGTTTCAAATATACATATGTATATTATGCAAATAAGATTCACTGTTAAAGCAGCATTGTCAAAGTCATAAAAGGTTATATACTACTTGTATATTATATATTTGATTTTCAAAGTGGATATTTCAGTGTTTTCTAGAAAGTTTCTAACTGATGTAATTTTAGGATTTAGACCCTATGATCAGAAGGTGGAATTAATTGTGCATAATAAGATATTCTATCTTGTTGATTTAAAGATGGATTTATGTACATTAAACCATCCATGCATTCCTGGGGTGATGCCTGCTAGATCATGGTGAATTATTTTGATGTGTTCTTGTAATCGGTTTGTGAGAATTTTAATGAGCATTTTTGCATCACTATACATAAGGGAAATTGGTCTGTATTTCTCTGTTTTTGCTGGGTCTTTTTGTGGTTTAGATATCTGTGTAACTGTAGCTTCATAGAACGGATTAGGTAGTATTCCCCCAGTTTCTATTTTATGGAATAGTTTGAGAAGTATTGTTATTAAATCTTCTTTCAAAATCTGATAGAATTCTGCACTAAACCCATCTGGACCTGGGATTTTTTTTGTTTGGGAGACTTCAAATGACTATTTCTATTTCCTGCGGGGTTATGGGGCTGTTTAGATAGTTTATTTTATCCTGATATAATTTTAGTACCTGTTATCTCTCTATAAAAATATCCATTTCATCCAGGTTTTCCAGTTTTGTTGAGTTTAATTTTTTGTAATAGGATCTGATTATTTTTTGAATTTTCTGTTTCTGTTGTTATGTCTCCCTTTTCATTCCTGATTTTGTTAATTTGGATATTGTCTCTGTGCCCTGTGGTTAGTTGGCTAAAGGTTCATCTATCTCGCTGTGTTTCTCAAAGTACCAGCTCCTAGTTTTGTTGATTCTTTGTTTCTACTTGGTTGATTACAGCCCTGAGTTGGATTATTTCCTGCCCTCTACTCCTCTTGTGTGTATTTGCTTCCTTTTGTTCTAGAGCTTTCAGATGAGTTGTTAAGCTGCTAATGTATGATCTCTCCAATTTTCTTATGGAGGTACTGAAGGTTACCATTTTTCCTCCTAGCAGTGCATTCACTGTGTCCCTTAAGTTTGGATACACTGTGCTTTCGTTTTCACCGATTTCTAAAATGTCTTTTATTTCATTCTTTATTTCTTCCCTGACCAAGTTATCCTTAAGTAGATAGTTGTTCAGCTTCCATGTGTATGTGGGCTTTCTGTTGTTTTTGTTGTTATTGAAGACAAGCCTTAGTCCATGGTGGTCCAATAGAATACATGGGATTTATTCAATGTTCTTGTGTCTGTTGAGGTTTGTTTTATGTCTGCGTATATTGTCGATTTTAGAAAGGTACCATGAGGTGCTGAGAAGAATGTATGTTCTTTTGTTTTAGGATGAAATGTTCTGTAGATATCTGTTAAATCCACTTGGTTCATAACTCCTGCTAGTGTGTTTAGTTTCTGTTTCCATGATCTGTCCATTGGTGAGAATATGGTGTTGAAATCTCCCACTATTATTGTGTGAGGTAGAATGTGTGTTTTGAGCTTTAGTAAAGTTTCCTTTATGAATGTGTGTGCCCTTGCATTTGGAGAATAGATGTTCAGAATTGAGAATTCATCTTGGTAGATTTTTTCCTTTGATGAGTTTGCAGTGTCCTTCCCAATTTTTTTTTTTTTTTTGATAACTTTTGGTTGAAAGTCTATTTTGTTGGCTATTAGAATGGCTACTGCAGCTTGTTTCTTGGCAAAATTTGCTTGAAAAAATTTTCCCAGCCTTTTACTTTGAGGTAATGTCTGTCTTTGTCATAGTGGCAGGTTTCCTTTATTTAGCAAAATGCTAGTTCCTGTATCCAGACAGTCAGTTTAGGTCTTTTTATTGGGGTATTGAATCTATTGATGTTTAGAATGATTAGGGACAAATTATTGTTGTTTCCTGTTTTTTTTTTTTTTTGTTGTTGTTGTTGTTGTTGTTAGATGTGGAATTATGTTTGTATGTTTCTTTCTTTTGTGTTTGTTGTAGAAAGATTAATTTCTTGCTTTTTCTTGAGTATACTTTGCTTCCTTGTGTTGGACCTTCCCTTATATTATCCTCTGTAAGGCTGAATTAGTGGAAAGATACTACTTAAATTTGGTTTTGTCTTGTAATACTTTGGTAATTCCATCTACAGTAATAGTGAGTTTTGCTGGGTATAGTAGCCCGGGCTGGCATTTTTGTTCTCTTAGGTTCTGTATGACATCTGCCCAGAATCTTCTGTCTTTTAGAGTCTCTGTTGAGAAGTCTTGTGTAATCTTGATAGGTCTGCCTTTATATTTTACTTTATTCTTTCTGTGTTCTGTGCATTTGGTGTTTTAATTATTATGCCTAGGGGGGACTTTCTTTTTTGGTCCTAACTGTTTGATGTTCTGTAGGCTTTTTATATGTTGATGGGCATTTTTTCCTTTAGCTTAGGAAAGTTTTCGTCTATAAATTTTTGAAGATGTTTGCTTGCCCTTTAAGTTGAGAATCTTCTCTCTCTCTCTTCTATACCTATTATTCTCAGGTTAAGACATTCCATTGTCTTCGAGTTGGTAGCTTTTGCTTCTTGTAATTTCCTTGACTGTTATATTGGTATCTTCTATGGTATCTTTGCCACTGAGTTTCTCTCTTCTGCCTTTTGTATTCTATTGATGATGTTTGCATCTGTGACTCCTGTTCTCTTTCCTAGGTTTTCCATCTCCATGGCTGTCTCTGTTTTCTTTAATGTTTCTATTTCCATTTTTAGATCCTGGTGATTTTGTTCAATTCCTTCACCTGTTTGTTTCTGTTCTCCTGTATTTCTTTAAGAGATTTATGCATTTCTTCTTTAAGGGCTTTTATTTGTTTACATGTGTGTTCCTGTACTTCTTAAAGGAATTATTTATATCTTATTTAAAGTCCTCTATCATCTTAATTAAATGAGTATTTAGATCTGAATATGGCTCTATAGGTAGGTTAGGGCATCCAGGACTTGTTGTGGTGGTAGAACTGAGTTTTGATGTTGCCAAGTCAAATTGGTTTCTATTGCTTATGTTCTTAAGCTTGCTCCTCACCATCTGGTATTATCCGGCCTCCTTGTCTATGACTGGAGTCTTGCCCTTCCTGTGAGCCTGTGGGCCTGTGAGCCTGTGAGCCTGTGAGCCTGTGAGCCTGTGAGCCTGTGAGCCTGTGAGCCTGTGAGCCTGTGAGCCTGTGAGCCTGTGAGCCTGTGAACCTGTGAGCCTGTATGTGGTAGACAACTTGAGGAATCATGCTGCCACTGGGGTGTAGTCTGGATTTGGGTCCAGTGCCCAGGCTGTGCTCCCTGCACAGTTGGAAACACGAAAGGGTGCAGGTCTTTGACTGGCATGGAATCTGAGTCCAGTTGTTCCAGGGGTCCAGGTACACTGGATATTGGGGTGGGGTTTAGGGTCTCACCTGTGATTCTGGTTGTGTCGGAATACCTGGAAAGTTGAATTAAAACTGTGATATGGGCTGTGTGGGTCTGGACTCAATCCTTGACACTGTTTTTCAATGCAAGACTGCTAAATAAGTATTCAAAAACTCACTCTTTGAGAAGAATACCATTATTGCAAACAGTTACTTTTGTAAAATCTGACAGAGTATATACTTTATGAACCTATGCATGGCTTTTCCTGATTTCTTCATTTCTTTCTTTTTAAATAAATTTTTTTCAACTTTAATTTTTATAATGGTTTTTAAACAAAACAATGTCCCTTCTAACCCACCATATACCAGAGGTACTAAAAATGAAAGGTTATTAGAATACAGGGTAAGTGTACCTGTTTAGAAATTATTCTTTGGAACAAAACCAATATGTGTTGTCAGGAAATCAGCAGTTCTGTTCACAGAAATCGGTACCAGCAGCTTGATCCACTCTCAAACACTTGGTGAGTATACCAGCAGTCCAGTTCAGTAGTGTTCAGATAGCAAAAGGAAATGAGCAGCAGTGGCACATGGAGTAGAAACAGCTAAGTCGAATTTCTGTTCATTATGCCTCTACCTCCTGAATACAGGGTACAGGCATCTGCAATCACAACAGATGTTTATATATATATATATATATATATATATATATATATACACACACATACGTACACACACACTCACAGACACACACACACACACACACATATATAGGCTGTTGTTCATAAATTTATCATGGCTCTGTTTTTTGTTGTTGTTGTTTTCTGTTTTGTGTTTAGGTTTTTTAGCTTTTTTTTTTTTTTTTTTTTTTTTTTTTTTTTTTTTGCTTTCATAAGTAAAAGCACAGTGTGCCATGGAGACAAATTCCCAGGTAAATTAATTTTGATAAGAAATCAGTCAAGTAGCCCATTCCTTGACTCACTGATTTGTTTGTCATGCTAATCATTACAACACCACTTTTTACATCCATTTTGTTTTGCAAGTTCACAGATGCACACTCAATGTGATAACATTTGACATAAAGAAGTATTTGCTAAATTAAGTATAGTTTTGTTTTATCCAGGTTCATTTAAATAAAATTTCAAACCTATGCAATTACAGTATGAGAAAGTGTACTTAATTTATACTGAAACTACTAGTTTTCAGAAATATTAAGGGGTAAGGAGGAGGAGATGACTTAGTCAAAAAAGGGCTTGTCACACTGTATCAAGATCTAAGTTTGAGCACTAGAAAAAAATATGTCTTTACTTGATTTCTATTATTATAGAATCTATCACAACCAATAGCAACTTGGTGAAGAAAAGGATTGTTTGACTTAAATATTAATTAATCCTCAGGGAAAGTGAAGACAGAAACTGGAAGATAGGAAGGAAAGCAGAGCCCAGGAAGGAAAATTGCTTCTTGGCATGCTACCCACGGAATTCTCAGTCTGTCATCATCAATAACCCAAGACAAACTGCCCAGGAGTAGCCCTATATACAGGGTCTTGGATATCCCACATCAATCATTAATTAAGAAAATAGAAACAGTCTTCTGGAGGCATATTTTTTTTCCAACTGAAGCTTCCATTTCTGAGATGTCCCTAGCTTGTGTCAAGTTGAGAAAACAAATAAACAGCCTGCTGTAAAAGTGTGAATCAACTAGTAAATGTCCATAATCCCATAAGTGTGCAAATGAATAAGCAAAGCAGAATTACCTGTTCCTTTTTGTGACTAGGCAGTTTAACTGAATCTGCAAGATCCAGCTTTTGTTATGAAGGCTTATCTCAAAAAGTAGGGTTGAATGTTAAAAAGAGAAAAAAGGGAACTCTTAACAGGAAGATTAAATTGGAAGGGTGATGAATAGCAGGCCAACATAGGAACTAATTCAGGAAGGTGATCAAGAAACACTAAATGAGCCTTGAAAACCATATGGCAACCTACCAGCATAGAAGCTTCATAACCTATATGAACATATATGAACAAATATTAAATATTATCATTATATCATAAGAAGACAAATTTCCAACTAAATATTTATATGTTACCACACAAAAAATTTCCTGCCAGTAATGGGTTGTATGTTGTTGAATCATTTCCCAAAGGGGACCAAGGAAACCTTTCCCTACCCCATCTCATGTATTATTTACTCTCTACAATCTGACAGTAAATCCATAGTGCTGAAGATAACATATTGTTAAACACAGAGAAGTAGACCTAGTACTCAATTAGAAGCTTCATTTCTATTGATTCCTATTCATGATGCTGGAAGGGGAAAAGGATTCTTCTACATCATAATAAAAACCCTGCTATCTACAACAATGAATTGGTTGAAAATATTTACTGGTGTAATAGTGGCATAAATGTTATGTGAGTAATCAACCACTTTCTTTTTTAAATTTAACTGAAGGCTTGCTTTGTGGGATAGAATCCATATGTGACACTGACAATGTAGCCACAAATCTGAGACTAGAGAGATATAAGTCATAAACTTATATCTTATAGAAAAATCTATTGCTTTTATTCAATCATGTGAATATATCAATAAAATTATTCCTAATGATGCAGTGCTATACCCATAAGTCAGGGACATGCACAGACCTCATAAGTCTGAGGTTCATCTAGTGATGGGTGGGAAGCAACGTAGAGTTTAGATAATACGACACTTTTGAGCACTTTCCTAAATGAGATGTTTATTGTTTTCTGTTTTTTTCGTTTTTGTTTGTTTGATTTTGTTTTTGTTTTTAATCAAACCCCTTACCTCAAAGCTCCGGGATTTATTTGGAAGAGGAGGAAGAAAGATTTTAAGAGTCAATCCATAGATAGTTGTTGACTCCAACAAAACAGTATCATCAAAACACAATCATTTCAGTACATACATGAAGTCACAGAAACTACAACAGCATGAACAAGTTCTGCATAAACTCAAACTAGATAAAAAGCTAGCACTGAGAATGATGACACATATACAAAGTTTCATTCCCAGCCAAATAGCTTTTTGTGATTTATAGTTGCTGAGAAATGGAAAATCAATTTTTTTCAAACAGGTATCACTGGGTATATCAACTATACTCTAGAGCAGGTGTCATGATCCGGAAAAGTTAGTCAACCACAAAATGGACTCCGTTTTTTGTACACCTCTGTCTGTAAACACTTTTTATTATTTTATTTGATTGGGTACTGTTTTGACTTCTTACTTTTTTGTTCACTTTTTAGATTACCTTTTGGGTAGGGGTTATATCCTAGAGAGGGAATGAAAGAGTGTTACAGAGAGCATGAAAATGGATACATATGTAGTTGTGGAGTATCTGGATAGGCTTGAAGGAGAAGAAATAATATTACCAAAATATATTGTCTGTAGAATTTTAATTTTTTAATTAAAGAAATAATATTATATGTAGATAAATAAAAATATGGTAGAAAAATAAATGAACACATTCCATAGCAACCTTAGTTTCCTACATTTAACTATACCAAAAAGGACCTATACAGACAAAAACACATATACAATGAAAATCTCCAAATAACAGTGAATAAAAAAGGATTACACATGTACACACATACAGAAAGAAAAAAAGTAGGGTTGATCTAATAATATATGGATAATATCATTTGATTGCCATAAATAATTATATACAGTCATAGGATTATTTAATCTTGTATATTTTAGAAAGGTTAGAAGGCATAGAAGTTTTACATCTTCAGTCCTTTCTTATTTGATTGCCATAAATAATTATATACAGTCATAGGATTATTTAATCTTGTATATTTTAGAAAGGTTAGAAGGCATAGAAGCTTTACATCTTCAGTCCTTTCTTAGTTTTAGAAATAACCATTTAATTCAACAAATAATTCTGTCTAAGACATAGTCTTATAACAAACTTATAAATTCTTGTTTTATTCTTTTAGTAGCTAGTCACACAACATGATGATTATTTCAATTGTAAAGTGTACAGGATCTAAAAATCAAGGAGGAGGCAAACTTCAGGAAATAGCTATAATGGCTGGAGCCATAGGTCCCTCCATGTGTACTTCTTGGTTGGTGATTTAGACCCTGGGAGCTCTGGTTGGTTGATATTGTTGTTCTTCCTATAGGGTTACAAACCCCTTCAGCTCCTTCAGTCCTTTCTCTAGCTACTCCATTGAGGACCCCATATTCATTTCAATGGTTGGCTGCAAGCATCCATCTCTCTATATGTCAGGCTTTGGCAGAGCCTCTCAGGAGACAGGTATATCAAGCTCCTGGCAATATGCACTTCTTGGCTTCTACAATAGTTTCTCAGTTTGTTGACTGTATTGGATGGATCCCCAGGTTGGGCAATCTCTGGATGGCCTTTCCTTCAGTCTCTGCTCTACACTTTGTCTTTGTATATGCTCCAGTGATTATTTTGACTGACTCAATCTTTCCAGTTCCCAAGTACAGGCTTTTAGTGAACACACACACACACACACACACACACACAAAAGAAAGAAACAGGCAAGTCTTTTTCTCAAAATTTAAAAATATACTTAGGTCTTTATGAGGGAAGTTTTGTGTTTGATTTTTTAGTTTTAAAAATGAAAGTGTGAAGTTCAACTAAGGAGTTGATATTAATTGTAAAGCAACCACAGGTGAGTGAACTACACTCCAAGTGCCCAACACACTCTGACCTGCCATATCCAAGCAAGTTTTTGAGAAGATGGAAGAATGTCTCTTCAAATTCTGTCAACTTCTGTCACTCTCATTGAGCCCTTGCACAAGCAGAGGCTAGTCTGCTCCTGTTTTCTGGACTTTTGCTTGTTTTTGCTACAAACTTGCATCCTGTGTTTTGTTTTTCTAAGCAATTCCTAAATGCAATACCATTTTCTTTTCCCTTGTAAAAGTATTCCCCATTATCTCATTTGACACTTTCTATAATATTTAATAATTGTCTTATACAGTCTCTTCTCCTGACCTTAATTCTCTTTTAAAACATTTTCTCAGAGCTGATGATGTGGCTCAGCAATAAAGAGTACAGGGTAATAAAAGTGCAGATTCCAGTCATCAGCTCTGGTGACTCCTAGCTGAAGACCTCCCAGTTCTCAACAGATTCAAAGGCTCTTCTGGCTCTGTGAGTGCCTGAACTAACAAGCATAAGTAAAATCTTAAATTTAAAAATCTTTTTTCAAATGTCCTTATAAACAGAAAAACATTAAAATATTTTATTATAAAAATGAAGTGTAGATAATATTGGCTAAACACCTTCATTAGGCATATTAAGTTCCTCTAAAGTTCAAATACCTGCCTTTTGAAAAACTATAAAGAATTTTCAGTATATTTTCAAGTTATGATTAATGGGTATTCTTAACTCGTTGCTGTAAATCTATTTCATAAACTTTGATGAAACTGTTATATTTTCTGGTTAACTGGACAGTGTACTTGTAAGATTCAAGTGCTATAACTATGTAAAACTCTCCTAGGTATAGAGGAATGCAACCATCCCCAGAGTAAGGAATACTGTGTCTCTGGTCCCCAGCCTGCCAGCTGTAACTTTCAAGTGCTCAATCCTGGGGGCCTAACAGCAGGTTTTCAGGATGTAATAGTGGTAGGTTCTCACACCAGCCTTATTCTCAGGTTTTCTTATTTCTTTCTGACATATATAGTTAAAGTACAAATCTTCACTAAGAATTTGTCGGAGGCCTTTCACTCAAACACACTTTATTTAGCCTCCTCTGAGGTTTTCATTTTAGCATTTTCATAGCCCATTCCCTGGTCCACCCTTAACATATTAGGTCACTCATTAAGGATTCACAACCTGAAATGAGAGTCATTTGCTGCAAACATTTCTGTGAAAGAAGTGACATCTACAGATTTTGTCTCTTTAAATTGTTAGAGAATCTGAAATTTGGGAGATCATTGAAGTCTCAAAACCCATAACCCATAAGGGAATGATGGATATCATGAGACTGCCTACCCTACCAAATTGTACTGCTTATGAACCCCAGGAAATAGACCTGATGTTATGAGACCCTTCTCCTTTCCTTCTATCTTACACTGCTCTTATGAGAGAAAAAAATGTCTGTTTAATGATTTATCATCCTTTTTTCCAGCCTTACAACTAAGGAACGTCTAAGAACATAAAAGCCAAGAGTTAAAAATTTTGTCACTAGGTAAGGGACTAGGATCCTATCTCTTAGGGAGAACCAAAAAACATTGTCCTGATCTCCAGATGTCACTTAAGTGGCAGCCAGAGAGCTTCCAAGTATGCTGTGTACCATTAACTATGGAAAGCTGAAGTTTCCTTTTGTGTTCATGGTCTCATTAATGGACTGCTAAAATGATCATTTTACCCACTTCAGGCCTGATGATTTTATGTAATAATGATGTTTTCTCACTCCCTATAAATGAAATGGCAATTAATGTTTGGTAGAGGACCAGAATTCTAGAAGCATGACCCTCCGATGGAGGATCTACAGGCAATTGTGGTTGCAGGGAGAGTGAGAGACAATTTCTTCAGTGGTATAGACTCAGGTAAGTTGCCCATGCTCCTATAATTAACTCCTCACTAATTAAAATATTTATCTCGTAAAAATGATAGGGAAGTAGAGGGGAAATAAAAGTTTAATGGTGTGAGGGAGTGACAGGAGGAATAGAGAGGGAAGGGGAATGAATGTGATCACAAAATTATTTACATGTATAAAAATGTCATAATAAATCCTATTATTGTATGTAATCAATATGTAATATAAAAACAAAAATATACAAGGGCAGTCTTTTCCCCCATTTTAAACAGTGAAATCTAAGTCTCTTATTAATAACACATTTTCACCTAATCTATATAACAAAATAGAAAGCAGCATGGTAAGACTGATGCTTTCATCACATATGGTTAATTTCAATTTCTTGGGGGAACTAAAAATTAAAACACCATCCAAATAAGGTAATAACAACAAAAGCATCTATTTAATAAATTTCATCCTGTCCTTCTATGCTTGGTAAATATTTTACTAATAGTTACCAAGGTAATTAAACTTAATAGTAGCACTAGGATTTTGACTAATAAATCCAGATCATTTTCAAGATATGTTAAAATATAACTAATCTGTATCTCACACTTCCATCCCTCCACCCCTGGTGTACTTGCATACATGTGAGCATACATGCCCCTGGAGGGTTTTATGACAGGAGAGGATAGAGAATATCTTGAAAGCATTATGTTCAGACTTACTCAGAAACATATTCTCTTCCACCTTAGATTTCTAGAGAATATTATTGGAGTCAAGCCTGGCCACAGTTTTACTAAAATGCCTTGCAACTTGCTTTTCTATGTAGAGTAGACTTCTTTCCTGCAAACATATTTGCAGTCAAACACTTTCCAATTTAAGTCATTTAAGTTTTGACCTAAATCAATTTTCTATAAACTCTAAAAATGTCTCCTGGTAAAACACTCAAGTGAGTAAGTTGATGATCCACATGACTGAGAAGAAAGCTCAGGATTAATTAGATTCTTCACTCGCAGGTGATAAATTCCTTGGGTTTTACAAAGCACTTGCCAAAGATATGCTTGCTTGCATCAGGAAAGATAATATGATTACCCACTAGACTAAGTCTTTAATCTCTGTTGATAAAGTGAGATAATGATGAATATTCAATAATGTACTAGGTGAATACTAGACGGCATAAGTTGATAAAGAAAAGAGGGAGAGGAGAGACAGAGAGACAGAGACAGAGAGACCAAGACAGAGAGATATAGAGACAGAGGGAGACAGACAGAGAGGGAAAAGAAGAGGAAGAGGGAGAAGAGAGAAGGGAAATTTTGAAAAACATTTTTCCTGTTGGGAATATAAAATCTACTATAAATGGAAGACATCTGCTTAGGCTTGGAGAGGTTCTAGTCATAACTTCAAGATATACTTTTCATGTTATCTAGGGTAAAACATTGATCTATATAATGAGTGTTTTTTCTTAATTTAAATTCTTTCATTGCTACCCTTTGATTGGGAGGTAATATACTGCTGTGCTTTGTTCTTTGTACAAAATGTTATTAAGTGGAATGGCATTAATCACTTCTCCTGATTTTAATGAGAAAATGAAATCCACTATCATTTTGCTTTCAATTAGTTCCACAATACTTTTTTCCCTTTAAAGCAGTGTTTAGCTAGAGGATATCCCAGCAGAAAAATCTGAGGTCCAACTTGAAATAGACTGAAATATTGTATTTTTAATAAATGTGTCTTTGCATCCCTTTTATTCATGGAATTAATGGTGAGCATAAAACATATATTCTATCTCATCTTGAAAACAAATAGATAAAATATTGATTTCCAAGTAGGACATCACTTTTTACTCTCATATTCATAGCAGAATATATTACAAGTATATGATTGCTTAAGATTTGTCTACTAATACTTTGTCACAGGTAGTATATTCTGAAAAAAGTGGTAGGCATTTTATCAAGCAATGTAGCTATAGGTATGTTTTATGACCAGGTATTAAAGGGAAAAATGCATGCTGTGATAAGAAAACCTATATTATACTCACTGGGTCCTCAAACAAAAACAAAACCATCAAAACATCACAAAATGGTTGTTGAGAATGGTTTTTCTATACCCAGAAGGTGTTCCAACGGGTAACAAGGACACATGTCCCACTATGTTCATAGCAGCCTTATTTATAATAGCCAGAAGCTGGAAAGAACCGAGATGTCCCTCAATAGAGGAATGGATACAGAAAATGTGGTACATATACACAATGGAGTACTACACAGCTATTAAAAACAATGAACTCATGTAATTCTTGGGCAAATGAATATATCTGGAGGATATCATCCTTAGTGAGGTAACCCAATCAGAAAAGAAGTCACTAGATATGCACTCACTGATAAGTGGATATTACTCCAGAAACTTTGAATACCCAAGATACAATTTGCAAAACACAAGAAAACCAAGAAGAAGGAAGACCAACGTGTGGATACTTCATTCCTCCTTAGAATAGGGAACAAAATACCCATGAAAGGAGTTACAGAGACAAAGTTTGGAGCTAAGACGAAAGGATGGACTATCCAGAGAATACCCCACCCAGGGATCCATCCCATCATCAGCCACCAAACCCAGACACAATTGCATATACCAGCAAGATTTTGCTGAAAGGACCCTGATATACCTGTCTCATATGAGGATTTGCCAGTGCCTGGCAAATATAGAAGTGAATGCTCACAGTCATCTATAGGATGGAACCAAGGCCCTCAATGGAGGAGTTAGACAAAGAACCCAAGGAGCTGAAGGAGTCTGCAACCCTATAGGTGGAACAATAATATGAACTAGCCAGTAACCCTAGATCTTGTGACTCTAGCTGCATGTGTAGCATAAGATGGTCTAGTTGGCCATCAATGGGAAAAGAGGCCCCTTAGTCTTGCAAACTTTATATGCCCCAGTACAGGGGAACGCCAGGGCCAAGAATTGGGAGTGGGTGGGTAGGGAACCAGGGTGGGGAGAGGGTATAGGGGACTTTATTTGTTGCTTTCTATTTTTTAAATATTACCTTGATAAAACCATCAGGTACATTGCTGGAAACATGTTGGAAATGACAATTTTAGGAAAATATTGTTCAAACAAAGAGGAAGTATTTTGAGTCTTTTTAAGAATTGTTTGAATTGTATCCATAATTTCTTTTTTGAAAATTATTTTATTAGATATTTTCTTCATTTACATTTCAAAGACTATCCTTTTTTATCCTATTTCTTTAAGGATAAAAATTTCTATTAACCACTAATTATTATATGAGTAAGTATGAATGTGTATTTACTAGAGTTTTTTCTTCTTTATTTATGAAATCCATGAGCTCATTCCCAGAAAACAGTTCTTCCCAAAATTGAGGTAGATCTTCCCTCAGTAACTATTGCAATAAAAATAGTCTCTACAGACATTTTGATGATAAAATTAATCTAGGTAATATATAACCGTGGCTCCTGGGGGCTTGTTTCTTAGATGATAGCAATGCTAAATTTCTCATATTGATGACAATCAGACCTATTAACCCTTGCTACTAAATAAATATTTCCATGACTCTCCATTAAATTTAATGATAAAAACACATTTATGCATTTCTCTGGGCTTAAGTCTTTTTTTTTTTTTTCATTTAATTGTGTGTTCACTTTGTTTTTATATTTTTCAAGACAATGCTTTTTGTGTAACCTTGGATGTTCTAGAGCTAGATTTGTAGACCAGACTGGCCTCAAATTCACAGACATCCACCTGTTTCAGTCTCCTGACTGCTGGCATTAAAGGCATGTACTGCCACCACTTTTAGCTGCAAATTTCTGCTACCAGAAAACAAACCTCAGGTCAACACAAAACTGAAATAAGAAAATAGCACCTTCAGGTTCCAGAATAGAAAAAAATTAGCACTCTGAAACAGGGAGGGGAAGTGGGAGGTTGCATATTTTATATCAGGTCTAGAGAGCATTTGTTCCCATGGAGCGTGCGGATAGTGAGTTACTGAATTAGAGTGACACTTAAAACTTGATAATAGAGCTTACCTTTGGTGTTAAAGACTCTGGGAACATTGTGTCGTATTTGACTTCCTGTTATGAGAATGAGAGTTTTTCTGAAAAGCAGCTAAGATTCACAAAACTGACTGTGCTTTGTGACTCCTTGAGGTCTTTTATACAAAGCATTGTCCCAATTCTCATCAGTGATATCTTCAAGGTCATTTCCTTATTGAACTTCTTGCTGTGTCCAGTACCTGATAAGCATGTCTGCGTGCTTCCCCAGTTCCCAGGACAGGTGCCCCTTATGGTTCTCTTAAAAGAGCACAAAACTAAATAGCAAATGCTGAATTCCTCTGTGAATTTTCACGTAATCATTTCTTGAATTCATGTTAAAATCACAAGCATACTTATCATAAGATTTTTATTTTTCTTGTCTCATCAATGAGTAGGTCATTAAGACAAATATAAAACAGAGAAATAATGGAGGTAACTGACATTGTAAACTAAATGAAATTAACAAATATTTGCAGAACATTCTACACAAACACTAAAGAACTTTGACTTGGTACCTTGCAGAGATTTTTCCTAAATTGACTACATACTTAGAAACAAAGTAAATCTCAGTAGGTACAAAAAAATTAAGATAACTTCCTGCATCCTATCAAACCACTATAGATTAAAACCGGATATCATCAATAACATAAACAACAGAAAACTTACAAACACACAGAACCTGAACAATTGTCTAATGAATGACTACTCAGTCAAGAGAGAAATAAAGAAAGCTAAAACTTTCTAGAATTGAATAGAAATAAATATAAAAAAAAATGCCTAAATGTATGGGATACAATGAAATGCTATTAAAAGGGAAGTTCATAATATTACATGCCTGTATAAAAAAATTAAAGAGATATCATGCTACAAACATAATAGCTCAATGAAAGGTGTAAAACAAAAACAAGTAAGAGTACCCAAGAGGAGTAGATGACAAAAATAATCAAATTGTGTGGTGAAATGAATACAATATAAACAAAGATAACAAATAATACAAAGAATTAATGAATCAAAGAAAGATCTTTTTGAGAAAATCAACAAGAGAGACAAATGTTTGTTGGGTCCACTAAAAATACAGAACGAGATTAGGTTACCAACTCTCTGTGTATCTATTTAATTTATCACTTAAAGTTTTATCTAGAGCAATAAGACAAGTGAATGAGATCAAGTGGACAGAAATTGGAAAGGAAGAAGTCAAAGTATCATTATTAGGAGATAATGTGATTGCATACATAAATGACCCTAAAAATTCTATTATGGTTCTCCTACAACAAAATAGCTGAAAATAAGAATAACTCAAATATACCATTAACCCTTCTATAATCAAATGGCAAACAGACTGAGGCAGAAATCAAGGAACCAAGGTGCTACTCAATAGCTTCAAGATATAGAAAATGTCTTGGATTAATTTTAAGCAACTCTGAGTAAAGAAATTAAAGAAGATATCAGAAGATAATCATGTTCATGGATCTGTAGGATAAACAGAGTAAAAATGACCATCTTACCAAAAGCAATCTACAGATTAAAATGCCAAATTGAAAAATTCTTCATAATCCTTTAAATGACAATTCTCAACATCATATGGAAAGACAAAATTAAAAAAAAAAAATAGCAGAGCAAAAACAGTCCTGCACAATAAAAAATCAAAACAAATGAAGAAACAAGTGAAACTATTGGAGGTATCATTATCACTGATTTCTAAGTTACACTACAAAGCTATAGTCATAACACCCACATGGTATTGACATAAAAACTAACACACTGATCAATGAAACCAAATTAAAGTACTAGACATAAATTCATACAAATGGACACCCAACTTTTGATAGCCAGAAATGTGCACTGGCAAGAAGATATCTTCAACAAATGGACCTGCTCAAATTGGTTATCTGCATATAGAGGAGTGAAAAGAACACCATATCTGTCACTCTGCAAAAAACTCAACCCCACCTGGATCAAATGCTTTAATGTAAAACTAGACATACTGAACTTGATAGAAGAGAAATTAAGAAATAGCCTTGAATGCATTGGCAAAGGAGACAACATTCTGAACAGAACACGAAAAATATAAGCTCAAAGATCATCAATTAATAAATGGGACCTCATTTAAGGTAGAGGCTTCTAGAAGGCAAAGGGCAAAGTCACAGCCTACAGGATAGAAAAACATTTTAACATAATTCAATTGTGAATCTTTATGCCTTCCTCTAAAACAGAATGCTTCAATGTTGAGGAAACAACCACACAACAGCAAGCCCTAACTAGGCAAGGCAGCCAGAGCCAAGAGAAATCATTGCAGGGAATAAGTACTCAGCTCCCAACTCAAAGTTGGAATTATGGACATCTCATCTTCAGAGGTCATGATGGGCTGATAAAGACAATACTGTGACCAACTCAACCAACCTTTTTCTTCTAACAGCCCATATGGCTACCTATTAAATGAGGATTCTAACAAATTTTTGCATACATAAAATGTAGAACAGAGGTCACATACACATAAGTATATAAAAGCCTGGTGGGTGTGGTAATCTTTATTTTTAATACAAATTTTATTGACATTTTATAGTGAAGCTTCAACTTACACAGTAAGTTCTTAGTTAAAAGGCTATACAGGGATTCAAATGATTTTGTCTTTTTCGGTTTTGTGATCATCATGCCCTTTTAAAGTGTCCTTTCACCTTCTTGTCATATACTCCCATGTAACAAAGAACAATATTTCTATTGATGAAAAAAATCTCTTATTTTTAAACACTATATATCTGGAATCCCATAATGTGAAATTCTTTGTGATGGTTAACTTCAAGGATCCTCAAAGCTCTAGCATGTCTAATTTACTGTTTATTAGCATGTATCATGGACAGTATATTTTGCCCACTTATTTTTTAGTGGTTATCAAGTACAGTTTTACCTACTTTGTAATTATTATAAATATTAATACTAATACCATCAATATGTACTTCAGAGGGCATTTCTGTTGTGTACATACATAGGAATGTAACCTTGGAGTCACAGAGTAACTTGATTTCTAACCTTTTGACTAGCTAGAAAAGTTTTGAAAAATCATGGTCCGTGTCAGATTCTTACCAGCATTTTATATGGGATTACATTTTTCCATGTCCTTTCCTATACTCATTATCTCTCGACTTTTACTATAATTTTACTAGTATGCATGTTTTGATTTGGATCAGCTTTGCAATAAGATGTGAAAATTCATTTTATTTACTATCCACAACTGTTTATATCTCTTCTCCTCTACATTATGTGAAAGCTGAGCACTTGCAAATGAACTACAGTTTTCCAAAGCATACTCTCTTTCTTTTTAGCATTGATATACTTCACTTAATCTTAGCCTTTGCTGATATCTGAAACTTTCAGCCATGGCTCCTCTGTTCATTATTAACAAATCCTCAAATAAGACCCTATTCATTCCATGACCATCATTAGAGCATGCTGAGAATACTTGAAAACCATTTTTACCAAATTTCATGGTATAAGAAATGAGCTTTTCTATTTTATTTGGTCTGTACCAGAGCATTTGTGGTTACAGCCAACACATACTGTAAATGAGATTTCATTGGCTACAGTGAGATCATCGAATTCCTCATGGCTAGGCAAGTACCATAGGGAACTTGTAATCTGCAAAAATATTAATAGCACCATGGTACAATTATTGATGATTATGTTGGAATTGACTTCTCCAAGTTTGAGGCTTATTTCAAGATTGTTTTGTCTATCTTACTTTCTTTGTACACCCATGTCACTATTAGCTAACTTTTAATATGTATATACATGTGTGAATATGAAATGGATTACCTTTCTTGGAGTTGTTGGTCAAAGAGGCCTCAGAGACCCCCAAAACATTACTGCTGATTAATATTGTTCTTGGTTCCCCACAAACTTGATGATAAGACCATCACAAGAATGTCATAAACAGATTACATATTTCAAACACAGAATATGACCAAACAAGTAGTCAAAGTCTTAGAAATGTCATCCCTCTAAGAAGCTTGAAAAGTCCTGGAAGAAGCAAGTAATCATCAGTCATCCAACAGCCTAAACCCTGTAACCTCCAACTGAATGTGACCTGCCAATACATTTCCAATATTTTATATGATTTCTCTGAGTTCACAGCTGAGCAGTTTGTCAGAATTTGTGGTTACTTACCATGTTTATTATTTTGATTGGTCACTTGGGCACTAATAAAATTTACTTTATGGTTTTTCTCTGGATGCAACAGAGCTTTTCGAAAACCTAATAACTTGTTTAATCCTTTTATGCTTCATTCTCACACCTGTGAGCTAAGAGCATAGAATGTCCTTCTCCCTCCTTCTAGAATAAACCTCTCATTCACAACTGAGAAGAAAGAAGAGAGAACCCAAACACAACTTCTTGTCTAGCTTT
Organism: Mus pahari; assembly: GCF_900095145.1. NCBI lineage: Eukaryota > Metazoa > Chordata > Mammalia > Rodentia > Muridae > Mus > Mus pahari. The sequence continues at coordinate 79,703,192 of NC_034594.1, read as the reverse complement.
CATCTATGTTCTTCTTAGTACAGTGGATTGTACTTTGTGTTCTTTATATCCCCAATGCTGGTGAGATTCATTTAAAAACAGCTTCCCATTTTTCCATAATGTTCAGGGGTTTTATATATCAATGAATTATTAAACACTACTTTTATTAGGCCATGTACTTTTCAGTGATTTTTTTTTCTCTTTCTACATTTGATTTTATAGTTTAAGTGAGTATTTTCTCTCCTCTTGTTATATAACCTGCTTATTAGGATGCAGTTGGTAAGGATATAATTTCAATTTTCAATAATTTAACCAAAGCTTTTCCCTTTATTATGTGACAATTAATACAACATTCATTCATATTCTATTGTTTTATAGGACAGAATCATTAAATCCCTGTGAAGAATGACATTATGTATTGGTGTGAACTTTTATTTCATTAGTCAGAATAGTTGCAAAACATGTGATATTAAGAATCATAATGATAAAAATAATGAACATGAAGGAGGTGGTTTTTAACCTTTGTCAAGGGTTCATACTTTTTCAAAATATGCTCAGCTATTACTTTCTGAGGCCATCATTTAAAAGTTTAATTTTAACGCTACAGATAGAGTTCATCAGTTAAGAGTACTCACTGATTTTGCAGAGGACAGGGCTTCAGTAACTACATGGTGGCTCACAAGGATTTGTAACTGAAGTTCTAGGAGTTCTGTTCTTGCCTCTGGAAGCTCCAGGCATTCACTGGGTACACAAACAACATGCATTCAATTTTATATACATAAAATTATTAATTGTTTAAAAATAGTTAAATTGAAAGTTCTTGAGATTGAAATAAAATGACTGATATTATTTTTCAGTAATGTTTCCAATTCCCTTTATGTGACATTGGCATCATGTTAAGTATTTCATAAAGGTTTTATGTTTATTGTCCATAATATATTAGGGCAGTATTCATACCATTTAAAACTTAATGGTAAAAATGCTATAGAATTAAAGAACTAGAGTTAATAGATTTCATACTGTAGCTACAGTATAAAACTTGATCTGATATACCTGGTGGGAGTGGGCAAGTTCTTCACTACCACCCCAATACTGAGCATTCTCACATGAAACACACACACACACACACACACACACACACACACTCACCATACACACACACACACACACACACACATACACACACAGATACAAACACAAACACACACACGCACACGCACACGCACATATGGCCCTCTATTTTAACATGCCTTAAACAGCACAATATTTGGGCCACTCCCCAACTTTCATGTTGCTAATGCCTCCCTTCTGATACTCCTGAATTATTACTTACTAAAATCTATATTCCATCTCTGCTACTCCAGGTCAATTGAGGGGTTGGGTCCAGGAGCCACTCATTCCCAGCACTTACATGATTATATACTCTCTCTCTTTTGCAGGACTCAAGCTGAGTTCTTTGACTTCCCCATCATAATGGTACCATTTTACCTGGATTCTTTTGCCCATAAAAATTAAAGTACTGCCTCTGTCTCTCCTTGCCCATAAAAATTAAAGTACTGCCTCTGTACTGCCCTATCAGTTGGCTCCTGGCAACTTTATTTCCCAGTTAGAACCACCTAGACACAGGGACCTTCAACCTGCAAGATTCTCATGCAATTTGGGAACCCATAATGCAAGCATTAAACCAAATCCACATTATACCCTTCCCTTTAAAATAAAAAGGCTTCCTTTATTTTTTCAAAAGTAAGTGCGTGTATGCACTTGTGTGTGTGTGTGTGTGTGTGTGTGTGTGTGTTTGTGTACTAAGTGATGCAAGTTGTGCATGTCACATTATTCCTCTAGAGGTCAGTGAATACCTTGATGTGTTAGTCCTCATCTTCCTCCTTATTTGATACAAGGTTTATTGTTTACTTCTGAGTGTGTCAGGCTCAGCAACCCACTAACCTTTGGGGATTATTCAGTCGCAACCTCTCATTTCACATAGGATTGATAGGGTTTCAAATGCTCTCATATCTAGTTCTAAATGGTCTCTCTGGTTTTCAACTCAGGTTCAGTTGATCATGCTTTCATGGCAAATGCTAGGCCTGTTAAGTAGCCCCCTACAGTTAGTTCATTCATCCTTAAAAACAATCCCTCTCCTACTTTTTCTCAGGACTTAGAAGTCACTCGAATTTAATTTGATATTTAGTGAACCTTTAATCTCATAGTAATTTTTAATTGGGAAAATTCTGAAGGCTTATATCAATAGTTTTCATAGTGTGGAATGTTTTTGCATCACTATTGACTATCTAAAATTACTATTGGTCAGTCTTTTTGCTGCTTAATCCTCACTTTGTATTAAAATTGGGCCGTAATGTTGCTTTCATTTCAAAGATTTGATAATATTATGATTATCACATTTTTATCCCTTGTCAGGATCTCTTTTTGTGAGGGCTTTATCATGACAACAGCAGACTTGATTGCCAGGCCTCACTGGTCTTCTTAAATAATCTACAAATTCTTTGCTCTTCTTTCTTCATTTATTTTTACTGTACTGGATTTTTGTTGCTTGCAGGCAGCCTGTATCCAAGTGTTGGCAAATATTTTTCCTTTCATGTTTTGCATAATCAATGTAATACACCCTTTCATTTATGTCTATATACTCAACAACACTTATAGTTATTTAAATATTGCAAACCATAAATACTCAATGAAGAAAAATCAATACATAGTTCAAGTTTAATATACTGTGTTTATTGCTCTTTAGGGAGCATAAAGAGTATTTTACATTGAATAATATCCATAGTTTATATTTCTCCTTATACACTGGACATTGATTTCCATTTGGATTTGCATTTTTATATCAATGATCAAGATTATGCTTGTAAAACAAACAAGTAAGCAAACAAATTAACAAATGAAATATATGACTTGTACAAGGAATTGAAAGAATAAAAACACAATTTTATAATCATATGAAAAATCTCATTTACAAAATTAAAGCAGACCTCTGCACTCCTGCCCTGCCAGAAGAGAGGTGGCCTCCAGGGAGGGCTCTGACCACTGGAGCAGGTGAGAGAGCTATCTTGCATCCCAGGTCCTTCAAGACCAGTCTGCAAAAGAGAGCACATTGACTGCAGAAGCAACATAGCTTCTGGGACAGACCCCATTTCAGGCTTTCATCTTCAGCCAGGAAGCAGATCTGAGCTCTAGACCTCTGTACAACTTCCCCACCAGAGGGGAGGTTGTCTACAGAGTGTATTCTGACCAATGAGACTCAGAAGAGAGTTGGACTCACAAGAGTGCTGACAGAGGCTAACAGAATCACAGGAAGAACAAGCTCCAGCCAGAGACAGCTATAACAACTAATGTCAGAGATTACCAGAAGGCAAAAGGCAAACGTACGAATATGACTAACAGAAACCAGGACTGCTCACCACTGTCAGAAACCAGCACTCCTAACTCTGTGAGTCCTGGATACCCCAACATACCCAAAAAGCAAGATTCACTGCTTGTGGACGTTGTACATCGTGGTGCGCACTAGGCTCCGCACCACGATGTACAACGTCCAAAAGCAGGAGGCAAGCCAGTAAAGAACATCCGTCCATGGCTTCTGCATCAGCTCCTGCTTTCTGACCTGCTTGTGTTCCAGTCCTGCATCCTTTGGTGATCAACAGCAGTATGGAAATGAAAGCCGAATAAAACCTTTCCTCCCCAACTTGCTTCTTGGTCATGATGTTTGTGCAGGAATAGAAACCCTGACTAAGACATCCCTTAAAGAATTATAGGAAAACACAACCAAACAGGTGATAGAGTTGAACTAAACCATCCAAGATCTAAAAAGGGAAGTAGAAACAATAAAGAAAACATAAAGGGAGACAACTCTGGAGATAGAAATCCTAGGAAAGAAATCAGGAACCACAGGTGCGAGCATCACCAACAGAACACAAGATGTGGAAGAGAGTCTCAGATGCATAAGATTCCATAGAAAACATGGACACAACATGTGAGAAAATGCAAAATTAAAAAAAGACCCTAACTCAAAACTTCCAAGAAATCCAGGACACAATGAGAAGACCAAACCTAAGGATAATAGGAGTAGATGAGAATGGAAGATTTTCAATTTAAAGGGCAAGCAAATATCTTCAACAAAATTATAGCCTAAAGAAAGAGATGCCCATGAACATACAGGAAGCATACAAAACTCCAAATAGACTGGACCAGGAAAGAAATTCCTCCCAACACATGATAATCAGAACAACAAATGCACTAAATGAAGATAGAATATTAAAAGCAGTAAGGAAAANAGGTCAAGTAACAAATAAAGGCAGGCCTATTAGAATTACACCAGACCTCACTAGAGAAAATGAAAGCCAGAAGATCCCGGACAGGTCTTATACTGACACTAAGAGAACACAAATGCCAGTACAGGCTACTATACCCAACAAAACTCTCAATTACCATAGATGGAGAAACCAAAGTATTCCATGACAAAACCAAATTCTTGCAATATTTTTTCCATGAATCTAGCCCTTCAAAGAATAATAAAGTGAAAACACCAACACAAGGATGGAAACTAAACACTAGAAAAAGCAAGAAAATAATCCTTCAACAAACCTAAAAAAGATAGCCAAAATAACAGAATCCCAAATTTAACAACAAAAATAACAGGAAGCAACAATTAATTTTTTTAACATCTCTTAATATCAATGGACTCAATTCTCCAATAAAAAGATATACACTAGTGCTGGGTTCATAAACAGGATCCAACATTTTGCTGCTTACAGGAAACCCACCTCAGGGAAAGAAGGTATATCCTAAAACAAAAGGATATACCTTCTTATCAGCACCTCATGGCACCTTCTCCAAAATTGACCATAAAATTGGTCACAAAACAGGCCTAATCAGACACAAAAGTATTGAAATTATTCCATGCATCCTATCAGATCTCCATGAACTAAGGCTGATCTTCAATAACAGCATAAATAATAGAAAGTGAACATTCATATGGAAACTAAACAACACTCTACTCAATGATACCTTGGTCAAGGAAGTAATAAAGAAAGAAATAAAGACTTTTTAGAGTTTAATGAAAATGAAGCCACAACATACCCAAACTTATGGGACACAATGAAAGAAATCCTAAGAGGAAAGCACATATGCCCTGAGTACCTCCAAAAAGAAATGAGAGAGAGAATACACTAGCAGTCTAACAGCACAAGTAGAAACTCTAGAACTAAAGGAAGCAAATTCACCCAAGAGGAGTAGAAGGCAGAAAATAATCAAACGTAGGGCTGAAATCAACTACGTGGAAACAAAAAGAACTATTCAAAGAATCAACCAATCCAGGAGCTGGTACTTTGAGAAAATCATCAAGATAGATAAACCCTTAGCCAAACTAACCAGAGGGCACAGGGACAGTATTCTATTTAACAAAATCAGATATGAAAAAGTGACATAACAACAGATCCTGAGGAAATCCAAAACATCATCAGATCCTACTACAAAAGTCTTAACAAATCTGGAAAACTGGATGAAATGGACACTTTCCTAGACAGATAACAGGTATCAAAGTTAAATCAGGATCAACTTAATGATCTAAAGAATACCATTTCCCCTAACAAAATATAAGCAGTCATTAATAGTCTCCCAACCCAAAAAAGCCTGAGACAAGATAGGTTTTGTGCACAGTTCTATCAGACCTTCAAAGAAAACCAAATTCCGACTTTTCTCAAAACTATTCTACAAAATCGAAACATAAGGTACTTTATGCAATTCATTCTATGAAGCCATAATTACACTGATATCTAAACCACACAAAGATCCAACAAAGAAAGAGAACTTTAGACCAATTTCCCTTATGAATATAGATGCAAAAATAATAAAATCCTCACAAACCAAATCCAAGAACACATCAAAATGATCATCCATCATAACCAAGTAGGCTTCATCCCAGGGATGCAGGGATGCTTTAATATATGGAAATCCATCAACATAAACCACTATATTAACCAATTCAAAGACAAAAATCACGCGATCATCTGGTTAGATGCTGAGAAATCATTTGTCAAATTCCAACATCCCTTCATGATAACAGTCATGGAAAGATGAGGAATTCAAGGCCCATACCTAAACATAATAAAAGCAATATACAGAAAACCTGTAGCCAACATCAAACTAAATGGAGAAAAACTCATGGCAATCCCACTAAAATCATGGATTAGACAAGGCTGCCCACTTTCTCCCTACTCATTCAAAATAGTACTTGAATTCCTAGCCAGAGCAATTCGACAGCAAAAGGAGTTAAAATTGGAGATAAAAATTGGAAAGGAAGAAATAAATATATCACAGTTTGCAGATGATATGATAGTATATTTAAGTGACCCTAAAATTCCACCAGAGAACTCCTAAACCTGATAAACAGCTTCAGTGCAGTAGCTGGATAAAAAATTAACTCAAACAAATCAGTGGCCTTTCTCTATGTAAATAATAAACAGAATGAGAAAGAAATTAGAGAGACAACACCCTTCACCATAGTCACAATTAATATAAAATATCTTGGTGTGACTTTAAGGAAAAGAAAGATCTGTATGATAAGAACTTCAAGTCTCTGAAGAAAGAAGTTAAAGAAGATCTCAGAAGATGGAAAGATCTCCCATGCTCATGGAGTGGCAAGATTGATATAGGCATAATTGCTATCTTGCTGAAAGCAATCTAGAGATTCAATGGGATCCCCATCAAAATTCCAACTCAATTCATCACTGAATTTGAAAGTGCAGTTGTAATTCATCTAAAATGACAAAAAACCTAGGATAGCAAAAACAAGTCTCAACAATAAAAGAACCTCTGGTGGAATCACCATGCCTGACCTCAAGCTGTACTACAGAACAATTGTGATAAAAAAAACTACATGGTACTGGTACAGTGACAGACAGGTAGATCAATGGAATAGAATTGAAGACCCAGAAATGAACCCACACACCTAGGGTCACTTGATCTTTGACAAGGGAGCTAAAACCATCCAGTGGAAAAAAGACAGCCTTTTCAACAAATGGTGCTGGCTCAACTTGTGTTTATCATGTAGTAGAATGCAAATTGATCCATTCTTGTCTCCTTGTAAAAAGCTCAAGTCTAAGTGAATCAAAGAACTCCATATAAAACCAGAGACACTAAAATTTATACAGGAGAAAGTGGGGAAAAGCCTCAAAGATATGCGAACAAGGAAAAAAATTCCAGAAAAGAACAGCAATGGCTTGTGCTGTAAGATCAAGAATTGGCAAATGGTACCTCAGAAAATTGCAAAGCTTCTGTAAGGCAAAAGATACTGTCAGTAAGACATAAAGGCCACCAACAGAGTGGGAAAGAATTTTCACCAATCCTAAATCTGATAGGGGACGAATATCCAATATATACAAAGAGCTCAAGAAGCAGGACTCCAGAAATTCAAGTACCCTCATTAAAAATGGGGTACAGAGTTAACAAAGAATTCTCAACTGAGAAATACCGAAGGGATGAGAAACACCTGAAAAAAATGTACAACATCCTTAATCATTAGGGAAATGCAATTCAAAACAACCCTGAGATTCTACCTCATTCCAGTCAGAATGAGGCTAAGATCAAAAATTCAGGTGACAGCAGAAATAAGAACACTCCTCAATTGTTGGTAGGATTGTTAGCTTGTACAACCTCTCTGGAAATCCATCTGGCAGTTCCTCAGAACATTGGACATAATACTACTGGAAGATCCAGCAATACCTCTCCTGGGCATATACCCTGAAGATGTTCCAACTGGTAATAAGGACACATGTTTTACTATGTTCATAGCATCCTTATTTATAATAGCCAGAATCTAGAACAATCCAGATGTCCCTCAACAGAGGAATGGATACAGAAAATGTGGTACATTTACAGAATGGAGTACTACTCAGTTATAAAAAAAAATGAATTTATGAAATTCTTAGGCAAATGGAAGTATCTGGAGGATATCATCCTGAGTGAGGTAACCCAATCGCAAAAGAAGTCACTTGATATGCACTCACTGATAAGTGGATATTAGCCTAGAAACTTAGAATGCCTAAGATACAATTTGCAAATCATAAGAAAATCAAGAACTGGAAAACCAACTCGTAGATACTCCATTCCTCCTTAGAATAGGGAACAAAATACCCATGAAAGTTGTTACAGAGACAAAGTTTGGAGCTGAGATGAAAGGATGGACCTTCCAGAGACTGCCCCACCAAGGGATCCATCCCATAATCAGCCACCAAAAGCATATACTGATGCATATGCCAGCAAGATATTGCTGACATGACCCTGATATTGTTGTCTCTTGTTAGGTTATGCCAGTGCCTGTCAAATACAGAAGTGTATGCTCACAGTTATCTATTGAATGGAACACAGGGCCCCCAATGGAGGAGCTAGAGAAAATACTCAAGGGGCTGAAGGTGTCTGTAACCCTATAGGTGGAATAATATGAACTAACGAGCACCCGCAGAGCTCATGTCTCTAACTGCATATGTAGCAGAANNTGGCCTAGTTAGCCATCATTGGGAAGAGAGGCCCCTTGGTCTTGCAAATTTTATATGCCCCAGTACAGGGAAATCCCAGGGTCAAGAAGTGGGAGTGGGTAGGTAGGGGAGCAAGGTTGGGGAAGGGCATTAGGGACTTTCCGGATAGCATTTGAAATCTTAATGAATAAAATATCTAACAAAAATACATTTACAAAAAAATAAAAGTAAATTAATGCATCTCTCACCATGAGTATAATGTAAATATCTGTATTAAGTAATATTTTCCTGTTATACAATATCTTTATTTTACACTGTAATCACACCATTTGCAGAAATGTTTATTGATTTTTTATTAGATATTTTCTTCATTTATATTTTAAATGCTATCCCCAAAGCCTCCTATACCCTCCCCATGCCCTGCTCCCCAACAAGCTTTCAACACTTCAATATGTGATGTTTTATACCAGCATGGCCTATTCATTACACAAATGTGGCATAAGCTGGGGGAGGCAGCTCAATTGGCAAACTGATTATTATGCTATTAGGAGTATCTGAATTCTAACTCCAGAAGTAGTATACATAAGACCTTTCTATACCAGTGTTCCCTTTCGGTCCTAGTTCTCCCCAACTGAAGGAACATGCTTATACTAAATCAGGATAGTAAGTGAAACTGTCAAAAATTCAAGATAGGTTCCTGTTGAGATTAACACACACACACACACACACACACACACACACACACAAATACATGGGAGGGGGAGGCAGGTAAGAATGGAGGGAGGGGGAACAAAGGCTACAAAGACATAGTACTAACTTCTCAATTTTGGAAGTTATATGTTATTTTGTTCCTGAAAATAAAAATTAGGGAAGAGTGATATCTTAGTGTTTTATTGCTGTGAATGGAACAACACAAGTCTTATAAAGTATACCATTTAATTGGGCTGGCTTATCAGTTCAGAGGTTCAGTCTATCATCAGGGTAGCATCTAGGCAGGCATGATGCAAGCATAGCTGAGTGTTCTACATCTTCCTTTGATGGCCACTTATGGAAGACAAACTTCTAGGCGGCTAGGCTGAGGCTCTTAAGTACACCCCCACAATGACAAACCTACTTTAACAAGGCCACCCATCTTAATAGTTCACTCCCTCAACTAAGCAAATACAAACCTTCACACTGAATAGTCAATTTGTATGGAATTTCATATAATACTGTCTTCTGAACTCATAAGATAGGTGAATTGAAGCTACTAGACAAATAAAATATTTGACTACATTAAAGATTGGTAAGCTAGGCATGCTGGCACAAGCTCTTAATCCCAACACTTGGAAAGCAGAGACAGGTAGACCTTTCTGAGTCTAAGGTCAAACTGGTCTACACAATGACTTCCAGATTACCCAGGACTACAATGTAAAAACTTGTCTCACAACAAACAAAAGAGAAAAGTAAACAAAAAATGTTAGTGGGGTTCAGTGGTTAAGTGCACTTGAAGATCTTCAGGAGAGCTCGAGATTGGTTAATAATGCCCATGTTGGGTGACTCACAACAACTTATATTCAAGATTTAGGGGTATGACAATGTCTACTAGCATATGTCAGCATTGCATACACCTGTTCCCTTATCTATCTATCTGTCTATCTATCTATCTATCTATCTATCTATCTATCTATCTATCTATCTATCTATCTATCTGTCTGTCTATCATCTATCACACACACACACACATATATATATATATATATATATATATATATATATATATATATATATATATATATATATATCCAAAATATGCACTTTAATCTGTAGTTGCTTTTGTTTATGATATTTTATCCTAGTAAGGCATTCTTGAAGCAGACAATTACAGGTCATTTACCATCCTATGCATACTGAATTTTCTTGTTGGTTGCAGTAGGGTATTAAAAGGGACATTATGTCAATAAGGGCAAATTTGTAATGTATTAACTTGTGTAATGACCGCAGCTGCCTGCTGCAGCTAACATGACAAGTTAACAGTGAACGTTCTCCATCATTGGCAGTTTTTCAAGTTCACTATACTTCAGATTTGTGAAAGACAATAATCTTGACCTGATAGTAATAAGGAGCATAAAGTTGCTTTGTGTCATTAGTGTAGAATGCACTGTAGCATAAGACATAAAAGAACAGTCTTTTTCAAATGTCTGGCAGTGTTTAGAAAGATCATAGGATAGAAGAAATTCATTTTGCACTTTTGCAAACCTTTTCCTGATCTCCACTTTTGGGTCACAGATGTAAACTCTCTCCACAGGTTATTTCATTATCTGCTGGTATACCGACCTTTCACCAAAGGATTCAGGCATTCTATTGGCCATATGCATGTGACTGTTCGTTTACTGCACATTAAAATAATTGGCAATCATCATTCTTGGAGAGTTAAAGAGCTGTTATTGTTGCCCTTTTATCAGCCTGTTAGCTGCACTGAAAGCTCCACTCTGTTCCACATACTTGTCTAAAACAAAGGCTTTCTGCTGACTCTTTGCTCAGGAAGATACAGCCAGCGTGTGCTTACCTTTCAATATGGACTCTGTGTTTGATGGTACCTTACCCTAGAAACCACACGTGACTTTGTTAACACACTCTTAATCCATTAGACAGTATTAAATTGTTCCAATGACAGGAATTCCTTTTTTTTTCCAAACCAAGTCATGTTTGTTAGCTATATATAGTAATTTAAGTCTCTACCCCCTTCACATTCATGCACATGTTTGTGTATACACATACACACAAATGTACATACACACACATAGAGAAATAGCCACTCATAACATTTTTTTCAGATAAGAATGTAAATTTCAATCACACTCTATCTTGACCAAAATGTAGTATTTCTAGTCTACATATTTAAAAACCACAAAAATCCTGAGGTAGTGTTATCAACTTTGCTGTATATATCAGAAAATATAAACAGAAGAGATATCAAAATAGGTGTGTTCATATTCAGAAAGTTTAAAGAGGTCATTACAAAAATTTCCATATAATTTTCAATTTTATTCCTCATTGTAGTTTTGAAGAATGTTGAAAAGAAGCTCATGCACATATGTGTATGTGCTTGTTTGCATTCATACTTGTGTATGTATGTGTGTGTGTGTTATGCAAGTGTATATGTGGGAGAAAGGCCATCCTTTCAGTTGTGTTGCTGTGTGCAGAAAGATTAATGTAATGTGACTTCCACTATCTCTATGTGGTTTCTTGAGATTATCTCATTTTATTTGAATCTCACCATTTTGTTTGGACTGACTGACGAAAGAGTCCAAGCGATCCCTGATACTATAGTTCAACCCATCACTCTAGGATTGTAAGTACAATGAATATAATCAACACTGGCTTTGACATGGGTGATGAGGATCTGCATTCAAGTATTCATGTTTATGCAGCAAGACTTTATTCCTTGATCCATCTATAATAGCTCAGCCTTTAAAGAAGTGTAGACAGAAAAGCAGGGATTCTTTGGCAATTCAAGGACACACATGCTTTTTATGACTTCACCTCATATACTTGGCTCATCAGTGTCTACTATATGAATGTTTAAGGATGCTCTGTACACAGTGTGCTGAACAAACTTTTACCATTCATATTTGAAAAGTGAACTAACAGGTTTATTGTCCTGGTCATCTTTGCTTTGAGCAAATATTCTAATTATTATAGGAGTGATTTAACGTTGTGTGTAGTTTCCTAGTCTTACCGTTAAGCTTAATGCCTGGCACATGGCCCTTGATCAAAGTTTGGGGACTTGATCAAAGTGAATCAATCTATCTTAGTCCTGACATAGAGGACACAGCACATAAAAAATTTGCAAGTCAAATCATACTGTTTAGTACACAGCATTATTTTTAATTATGTGTTATCTCTCTGACTCTTCCCTTTGTAGAAATAATTAGGCAGTGTACATAAAGAAAATAAGATTCTCATATTGAAGGGACCAGGTTTCCAGGTAACCTTTTGTTGAATATATGAAAAATATGCTAATTGATATTGATTATTTACATGTATATAACTGAAATAGCATACAGTGGCTTTTAAAAACTTGTCAGGGCATCTGCACTAAAAGTGTTTTTTGTGGTTTTATTTTTGTGAGTGTTCATACATATTCTGGTGTAATCATAGACATGTGAAAGCCAGAGGTCAAAACCAAGTATTATTCCTCTGTTGATATAGTGGTTGATGAGTATATTAATTGATGAGTTTACAGTACACAGAACCTCTCAGAAAAGGAAACCCTGGGCATGACTGTGAAGCATTGTATGAAACAAGCCCTTCTCATTATGATGTTAGCCATTGCAGCACACTTTTTTTTCATTTATTTATTTTTTATTCTTTAATCCTTTTTTTCAGTCCAGACTTCATCCCTCTTAAGGTCTGCCTTAGGACCCCTCCCCATCCCATATGTCCTCCCCCACCTCATCCCCTTCTAAAAGGTCTCCCCACCCTATGGGGCCCCACATCTCTCCAGAGTTAGGTGCATCTTCTCTGACTGAATCCAGACCCAGCAGTGCTCTGCTGTTTATGTGTTGGGGGTCTCATATAAACTGGTATATGATGCCTTGTTTGTGGTTCAGTGTCTGAGGTATCTTGTGGGTCCAGGTCAGTTGGGACAACTGGTCTTCCCATGGGTCTGCCCTTCTCTTCAGCTTCTCCCAGATTTTCCCCAATTCAACCAGAGGGGTCCCTGACTTCTGTCCATTGGTTGGGTGCTAATATCTGCATCTGATTTGTCAGCTGCTTGATGGGCCTCTCAGAGGACAGCCATTCTAGGTTTCTTGTCTGCAAGCACAGCACACCATCAGTTACAGTGTCAGGGCTCCTGGACTCCCCTTGAGCTTGATCCCAACTTGGGCCTCTCACTGAACCTCCTTTCTCTCATGCACTTCTCCATTTTTGTCCATGCAGTTCCTTCAGGCAGGAACAATTCTGGGTCAGAGATAAATGGCACCTCATGAAATTGGAAAGCTTCTGTAAGGCAAAGAACATAGTCAATAGGACAAACCAGCAACCTACATATTGGGGGAATTTTTTTACTAACTTCACATCTAATAGATGGCTAATATTCAAAATATATAAAGAACTCAAGAAGCTAACAACCAAGAAACTAAACAATCCAATCAAAAAAAAAAAAATGCGGTATAGAACTAAACAGAATTCACAACAGAGGAAGCTCAAAGGTCTCAGAAGCTCTTAATAAATGTTCAAAGTTGTTAGTGATCAGGGAAATGCACATTAAAATGACCCTAAGAGTTCACATTACACCAATAATGGCTAAGATCAAAAACTCAGGTGACAGTACATGTTGGCGAGGATGTGGAGAAAGAGGAATGCTCCTCTATTGCTGGTAGGATTGCAAACTTGTACAACCACTGAGAGGTTCCTCATAAAATTGGAAATAGATCTACTTGAAGCCCTAGCAATACTACTCTTGGGCATATACCCAAAAGATGCCCCACCATGCTACAGGGACACATGTTCCACTATGTTCATAGCAGCCTTATTTGTGATACTCAGAAGTTGGAAACAACCCAGATGTCCCACGATGGAAGAATGGATACAGAAAATGTGGTTCATTTACAATGGAATACTACTCAGCTATTAAGAATGAAGACATCCTGAGTTTTGCAGGCAAAAGGATGGAGCTAGAAACTATCATCCTTAGTTAGGTAACTCAAACCCAAAAGGAGATGCATGGTATATACTCACTGATACATAAATATTAGCCAAAAAAGGTACAGAATACCCAGTACAAAATCCACAGGACTAAAGAAAGTTAACAAGCTGAATGACCCAACTAAGAATGCCTCAATCCCACCTGGGAAGGAGAATAAAGCAGTTAGGAGAGGGACAGCAGGGAGGATAGAGCTGGTTGGGTGAGAAGACAGGGAGGGATGGGAAACATGATCAGGTATTGGAGGGAAGAGGACTGAAACCCTGAAGGCCAGCAGGAAAAAAAAATGAAAACAGGAGATCGGAGTTAGGTGGAGACTCTAGAATGTACTGGAGACCTGGGAGGTGAGAGACTCTCAAAACTCAAAGGGAAGTTCCTTGGATGAGGCAAGACAGTTTTGTAAACCATTTTCCCTGTTTCTGAGCATGGCACTCAGGATCCTCAGGTTCAAATGCTGCTGAGGTAAACACTTCACTAATTGAACCATCTTCCCAGCCTGGAGCTCAGGATGTTGAAAGGCATAAGAAGAGGAGTATGGACATCAGTTGAATTCAGTGTCATGTTTGATACATCTTTCAAGCTTTACTAATAACTAATCTTTGACAAGTAACTTGACCTCCTGAAGTTCTTCTAGTTTAAAGTATAAATATCATTATTACCTATCATTGTAATGACTAAATTAAACTTTACTAGGACACATTTGATGAATTAAATGAGACTTAAGTTTCCTTTCAGTCAAGTGGGCTTGTTTAGAAGCAACTACCAAATAGAAGGCTGAAAATACCAGCCACAACATATGGGATTATATATGAGGCATGGTTTTACAACCTATAATGTTGTAGAGAAATGTACTGATTCAGAAGAAAATAGAAACACAGTATTAAGATTTTTTTCCTCAAGAGTAAAACAGTAATGATGGAAAAGATGTATGAGATACAAATGTCCTTTACTCTGTTGTATCTTCAGTTTGAAGATTTTTACTGGTTTTAAATGTTATTTTGCATTAAGCAACAATAAAGTTTACTAACCTAGGAGACTTGAGAAAATATAATTTGCTGTTCTATGCACCATTACATTCATAAAGAGAGTGTTGAATTAAAGGGGCACTAATGTCTGGTTCAGCCGCAATATTGTGCTTTCTTTCATTTTTTGCTTACTGTGACATATACTCCAAATGAAATTCACAAAACAGAGATTGTGATTTTTCTCAGACTTCTAAGTATGCATTAAAGCTATGCATGTGTATATGATCACATGGACATAAATTTTGGCAATTCCAGTTTGTACCACTTTATATTAGTCAAGAGTCAATGAGTTTTCCTGATTACTAAAAGTGTTCTATGACTCATGAGAGTAATATATTGGGAAGTAATTCAAGTACATATACATTTAAATTGCCTAAACCCACATTTCTGGTAAAAGTTGTTTCTGCTAAGGGCCATACAGAAGGAATGACAAATGACATTAAAATGCATAGAATGTGGCCCATAGGTTACCACAGCCACATGGGTGAGCTTCATTGTGACATAGCCCCAAGAGCCATGTATCCTGAGGACTTCATACTGCCATGAAATTCTGCTCTGTTTGCTGCCCACTCATCCTTCTTAAACTAAGAATTGTATGAAAACTTTAAAGATGATTCCAGTCCCTCACTGGGCAGTATCTCTGGTACTCAACAATAATAATGCTTGATCTCCTTTAGGCATTGGTGCTGGAACAGATTAATGACTCATTCACCACCATATAGAAGAACTTAGAGATGTAGATTTTCAACAATGATCCCTGCACTTAGAAAATTGAGATATTTTTACTAATTGCTCTAATGTAAGAAACCTTAGGAAACAATTTAAAGTTCAGAAAGACACATTTATATCTTAAGGTAGGGATGTTTTATGATCAGCAAACAAGAACAATGGCTAGCATAACTTTCACTGAGGCTGGGCTGGTAATAGTAGATTTCTTATACCCATTATTGTCCTCAGCTTCCTGATATGATTTATTAGGAATTTCAGATGAGTACAAATGCATTCTGGATTTTTGGTAGATATGACTGATTTTTGTATAAAAGTTTAGATTTGTGATTCTAGTAAGATATTTTAAAGACTACTTAAAGATAAATAGTAAAATAATTAGTCCACTCCTTTCTTTGTAACTGTAAATTGCTCTCTGCCAGTAAGAGAAACAGACTGAGAAAGCTACTTCTCTTGCTTTCACTTTGTTAATCTACAACAAGCTGCTTAAATACATATGTGCAAAGGCTTTAGGGAATTATTTGTTTTCTTTACTTTTAATATGTAGTGTAATTTCTCAGAAAGGTATTGGGAAACACACTGTTTTTTCATAATTATTTACTAGAAGAATACTAAAATGTAATCACATTGTAATTTTTTTATAACTTGAAAGATTTTGCTATGGTATATAAGCTGTGGCATACTGGGGAATTTCCTAAATAGAACCCTAATGGCTCATATGAATTGATAAATGGGACCTCATAAAACTGGAAAGCTTCTGTAAGTCAAAGGACATAGTTGAGAAGACAAATCAGCAACCTACTGATTGGGAAAATATCTTCACTAACCCCACATCCGAAAGAGGGCTATCCAAAATATATAAAGAACTCAAGAAGTGAACCACCAAAAAATAGAAAAACCCAATCAAAAAATGAGGTATAGAACTAAAATGAGAATTTACAATGTAGGAATCTCAAATGGCTGAGAAACACCTAAAGAAATGTTCAAAATCCTTAGTGATCAGAGAAATGCAAATCAAAACAACCCTGAGATTCCACCTAACACAAGTCAGAATGGCTAAGATTAAAACCCCAGGTGACAACATATTTTGGAGAGGGTGTGGAAAAGGAGTAACACTTCTCCATTGCTGGTGATATTGAAAACCAATACAACCACTCTGGAAATCAATCTGGAGATTCCTTAGAAAACTGAAAAAAGATCTACCTGAAGACCTAGCTATACCACTCTTGGGAATATACCCAAAATATGTCCCACCATGCCACAGGGCCACCTGTTCCCCTGTGTTCATAGCAGCCTTATTTGTGATATCTAAAAGCTGGAAACAACCTAGATGTCCCATGAAAGAAGAGTGGATACAGAAATTGTGGTGAATTTACAGAATGGAATACTACTCAGCTATTAAGAATGAGAACATCCTGAGCTTTGCCAGCAAATGGATGGAACTAGAAAATATGATCCTGAGTGAAGTATGAATGGTATGTACTGACTAATAAGTGGATATTAAAAAAAAAAAAAAAAAAAAAAGAAAGAAAGAAAGAAAGAAAGAAAGAAATAAGAAAAAAAACATAGAGAACACACAAGACACAGTCAACAGAATTCAAAGGTTCAACAAGCTGAAGTGACCAAGTGAGGATGCTTCATTCCACTTGGGAGAGAGAAGAAAACAATCACAATTGGAACGGAAGGGAGGGAGGGTGGGACTTGGGAGGGGATGTGGACATTGTTGGGGAGCAGTGAGGGATGGTGGGAATTCAGATGTGGTATTTGGTCAGATAAAAAGACTGAAGCCCTGAGGGCCAGCTGAAAGAATGTAAAGTGCTTCCACTTCTAAAATGCTAATTTTCACACCTATTGAGTTGTTTTCTGTAGTGGGAGCATTTGAAAAGTTGCCTCCAGATACTCTTCATTGTTTGAAAAGAAAAATCTTCCTTATTTTCTTTTAAAGTTTATCCTCTTTGCCCATGAGAGGAAAAAAAAAAAAAAAAAAAAGAAAAGAAAAGAAAAGATGCAATTTACTCTATTGACATTTGAGTTTGCAAAGTAGAAGGATGATGGTGCCTCAAGTGATTAATATTAATAATGGTAAAATAAGCTCCTACAAAGGTCCCCATGGATCTCATATTATTCTGTCTGCATAATGAATCTGTTGAATATTTAACAGCTAAGGGGAAGAAAACTCAACTACACAAGCTTTAAGCTGTCATATATATTCATGGTATTCATGGATAAGTCCCTTGCTGGTGATGGGAAAAGACTGGTCTGTCAGGGACAAAATATGTCATTCTCCACTTTAATCAAGCAGCAACTGACATCTTATGCCACAAAGAGCAGCTTCCTTAGAATCTAAGAAAAGAGACTCCTTCCTTTTCTTAAAATCACTATATTATATTCTCCTCTGAAACTGCTCACTTTCCCTACAGTAATCTCAGGTGAGCAAGGGGGTCTGGGCTGATCTGATTTGATGCACGTGGAAAGACACAAGCTATAGACAGGTTGGTGACTGAGGGCTTGGCTGAAAAACGCTGATCAAGAGGAGACAACTGCAAAACTGGATGTCTATTCTTGCATGCAGTTAGGGTGGTAACAAAATATTTGTTTTATTCTATTCAATTTCACCACTTTTATCTTACAAGGAATGAGATGCAACCAGCTCCTTGGGGCGAAGGCATATTCCTCCATATGAGCTTTATTAGACACTATGATTTCTTAAGAAAAATGACTTTTTCCAATTCAATTCACCCTGGAAATAAAATGTCTTTGGTGCATTACATGAACTGTGGCACTGGCTCCTTTATTTGTACACCCAGTGTTTCAAATATAACAACAGAGAAAAAGAGAATATTTAAAAGAAGGATATATATCCCCAATCAGTTGTTTTTTACTTGGAGAACATAAAAATCACTAGCAAAAGAAACTAGGCTGCCCTTTTGTAGTATGTGGTAACTGTTAAGCTAAATTTGACAGCTGTCCGCCTGTGCTGATGGATAGCTCAGTGGTTGGAAGCTGAAGTGTGAGGACCAGAGATTCAATCCTGGGAGACCACATCAAAAGTAGATGCTTATCATTAGTGCTGACATTACTGTTTTCCTGTGAGAAATGAGATATGGATGTAAGAGAATCCCATGAAATTCATAGGTCAACTAGCTTGCTGTTTCTACAGGACAACCAGCAGTGAGCCCTCATGGAATGCTAGGATTCACAACCAAGGTTGTACTCTGACCTTGACACATAGCATGTGACTTACATTATTGCATGTTCACACAGTAGTGGACCCCCTCCAGCCAGACCTATTAATTATTCCAATGATATTGATGGGTTTATAAAAATATAAAGAGAGCGGGAATATGTTTTGGTGAATGTGTGGTGAGGTGTAGGGAAAGGGATGCCTCTGCAGGCCCATGCTGAGGCATCCTTCTCACCAGAAGGAGCAGCCACATGATGGTACAATATATAACAGAGTTTATATGAATAGAGCACACAATAATTTAATGGGAGTAGCAAAAATCATTATTTATCAAGACAGGATAGGAACAAAAATCTTAAGTAACTTTGACAAGTTGTGTAAGTAGAGAAAAACACACTTTGCACTAGCAGAAAATCACTTGGTTTTGGCAATAGTAAAGAAACACTTGGTTTTTGCTTTAGTAAAGAAACACTTGGCTTATAGTTGGTATGGATGACCAGAATTTAAAGGAATAAGAAAGCTTTCAGCAGTGGTGGCATAAGATCTTGGTGACAGAAAGTGAGTTTTCCAAGTGTGTTCAGGCCTGTGACACAAACTGAGATAGCAGGCAAGCAGTGGGAATGGCTGGTCTGCAGAGTAAGAGACAGGCACTTGAATGAACATTAGAGGCACAAGGTGAGCACTCAGGTAGGGTGGGGGTGGAACAAATGCACAGCGCGAAGAGCACAGATTGCTAGGAGCCACAATAGGCCAGAAGGCAGTCAGGAGACCAAGTGGAGCCAGACATCCTACCAGCAACTGAAAGCCCAGGCCCAGTGTTTCTGAATATCCTCGTGTATAGGGCTGTGGGGGGTGGAGGTGGGGTGGGGGTGGGAGGCGGGGCTAGTACTCATTTTTTGAGTTCCAGGCAGAGAGGAAGAGATAGAGAGGAAGAAAGGTAGGGGCTCCCTTGAGCTCGAGGGAAAAAGGCTTCTCTGACAAGGTGAAAGCTGTTTTTCCCATGGCTTCTGTGAGCAGCAGGCAGAGCACAGGAACCTGGTGCAAGAGAGAGTGCAAAGCATAGGGGTGGTGGATGGTCCAGTGAGAGGTAAAGCAAGTCTCAGCAGTCAGAGTCCCTGGCAGGGGACAGGGCTAGACTGGCTTTTCACTGGGTAAACTGGGAGTAGAGCTGTTTGGGGTTGGCAGGGCAGAGGCCAGTGTGGTGCCAGGAGCAAGCAAGGGAGCAAGGGAAAGAGGGGAGAGGGAAACCTCCCCTAAGGTTCACTACAGGAGAGTTGTTTTAAAGTGACAGTTTAGTGGCCCTGTAGGATATTGATTTCTGCTTACTGTGAAATAGACCAAGACATCCCAGTATTTAGGGATAGGGCTATGTGCTACATCCACTCCAGTAGTGACAAGCATGACAGGCCCCAAAAACGTGGGCGCTGTCCCTAGGCAAAAAGTTCACAGAAACTTAATCTCCTGGAACCGTGGCAGGCTGTATTAGAATGTTCCAATGTTCTTGCTTTAGTTGGTAAAGGGATCTGTGTGCTTTCTCTTAATATTGCTTAATTATAAGTGCTCCTAAGGATTGATTTTTTTTGACATATAGCTAAGTTAGATTCTAGGCAGTCCTTGAACCTACCCTGGGCATGGATAGCTAAGTCACTGCCCTACACAGGAATTTACCATTCTCTAGAAAGAAGGAAATTTGTGATTTAAGGAAGAACCAAAATACATACTTATAACTATAGATAGCTGAGTTACACCCATACACAAGTATTTACAATGACCTAGGGGAAAGGTGGACTATAGGAACTATAGCAAGGGCATGAAGTCCTTGCCCCTGGCTTCTAAATTTAAGCTGACTTTAGGTGGTGCTGTTTTTGATCCCAGCTGTTAACATTGAATTTTATCCCAGTTGGTTCCTGACAGTCCTTAAGTGTTTGCATTCCTCTGTTTTGTATAACTTCCCTATTTTCTTCTGGATAAAAAGTCTGATGCTCTATTTGGCAAATTACATTCAGATACGAAGCTCCCTTGTGTCACAGCTGTTTGTCACCCCACTTTCGACAACTCCTTGCTCACCTGTAACCAAACCTGAGTTTTGCCTGTGGATGGAGGACACAAGTGAGGTCCATCTGTGAAGACAGAGCCATGGGTGAGAGAATATGGTTATTACCTACCCCTACCAGTCTCCTCAGGGTGTCATTAATAAAGAGAGATTTCTAGCACAGGCCAGACTGCCAGGTTGTCATGTGGGGGCTGGCAGCTAATCTCTGGGTCAGGGCCCCTGATCTTCAGAAAGCAGTTTACCCAGGCCTAGGGATTTCTCAGCAGTGAGGGAAAAAAAAAACAAAAAACAAAATTACAAAAACAAACAAACATACAAACAAACAAAAAAAACAAACCACACACAAAACTGTCTCAAAAGGAGAGAGGAAAATCTCACCCAAGGGAAAAAGTCCTAGAACAAGGGTCAGCAAAAGGACTGAATGTGTCCATTCTCAAGGGCAGCACAGGGGTAGTTCTGAGCTCAAGAACTCTCCCCTGGGACCATGGAATTATGTACTCTGATCAGTGGGAGGAGGAGGATTATCAGTCCTCTGAAGTTTACACTAGCAGAGTTGATCTCCATGTGGGAGCAGGAGAGAAGCAAATGTGCAGAATTTCCAAATCTGAGATTCAACACCATATGATGAATTTATAAAAAGATACGGAGAGGGGATACATGTTTTGGTGGAAGTGTAGTCAGGTATGGGGAGAGAGGGTACCTTGGTATGCCCATGCGGAGGCATCTCTTCTGAAGGACCAGCCACAAAATGGTATAGTATAGAATAGTGTATATTCTGGGCATGGGGAGGGGAAGCAGAGAAAGGCAGAGGGGGGGAGGGAGAGGAAGAGGGAGAAGGAGAGATAGGTAGAGTAAAGGCCATGAGCATGTGGAGAGAGAAGGGGAGGGGAGTGGGGAGAAAGTGGGAAAGGGAAAGTGTGCAGAGGGAGCAGGAGGGCAAGCGCAAGAGCAAGAGAGATAGGATGGAGCAAGCAGCCCTTTTATAGTGAGTCATGCATAACTGTGGGACAGAGCATACCTGGCCATTGCCAGGTACCTGTGGGACACAGCTTAGAATGCTAACAGATATAGCCTCTAATAGATGCAACATAGAGCTACTAAAACTAAAGAATATGATTCAGGAATCGTTGGTTGTCTTTGAAAACAAATCTGCCTTCTCAACTCTTTGCCATCAGAGCTTCCAGAAACAGTGGCTGTCAGGTTCCTGTTTTGAAAATTCAAAGAAGGAAACTCACAGTTCACAAAGGACTTTAAAGAGAAATTTATTATAGATTCACAGACAGAGTCAGAATAAAGCTCCTTTAGACAGAACATTAATTTCATTCTCTCACCTCCCAGGTCTCTGGTGTATTCTGCTGGGGGTGGGAGGGTAACCTCCTGCTTCCTGAGGTTGTATGTTTATATTATTTCTGCTGGCCCTCAAGGCTTTAGTCCATTTTCCTCCCCCAATACCAGATCAGGTTCCCCTCTTCCCACAACTCAATCCCCCACCCCTTCCATTTTCTTTCTCCCAGGTCCCCCTCGCTCTCCTCACTTGTGATTGCTTTCTTCTTTCTCCCAAGTGTGACTGAGTTGTCCTCACTTGGGCACTTCAGCTTGTTGAGCTTTCTGAGTTCTGTGGGCTCTATCTTGGGTATTCTGTACATTTTTTTCTAATATCCAATTATTACTGAGTACATATCATGCATGTCCCTTTGGGTTTGAGTTACCTCACTCAAGATGATATTTTCCAATTCCATCCATTTTCCTGCAAAACTCAGAATGTCCTCATTCTTAATAGCTGAGTATTATCTCATTGTTTAAATGAACCTCATTTTCTGTATCCATTCTTCTGCAATGGCTTTCACGTTCCTGTTTTGCAAACTCAAAGAAGGAAATGCACAGTTCATAAAGAGTGGGCTTTAAAGAGAATTTTACCAGACTTTCAAAGAAGACCTGATACCAATGTTCCTCAAACAACTCCAAAAAAACAGAAACAAGAAAAACTATCTAACTCATTCTTATGAAGCCACAAATACTATCATACCTAAGCCACAGAAGTAGCCAACCAAAAAAGAGAACTTCAGACCAATATCACTTATGAATATCAATGCAAAAATAATAAAAGTCTTGCAAACTGAATTCAAGAGCACACCAAAACCATCATTCAGCAAGATCAAGTAGGT
Source organism: Mus pahari (assembly GCF_900095145.1). Taxonomy (NCBI): domain Eukaryota; kingdom Metazoa; phylum Chordata; class Mammalia; order Rodentia; family Muridae; genus Mus; species Mus pahari. The sequence goes on along the minus strand of NC_034594.1, from coordinate 79,679,882 downwards.
TTCATCCTAGGGATGCAAAGTTGGTTTAATATATGAAAATCCAGTAACATAATCCATTATACAAACAAACTCAAAGGAAAAAAATCACATGATCACCTCCTTAGAGGCAGAAAAAGCATTTAACAAAATACAACACCCCTGCATGTTAAAAGTATTGGAGAGATCAGGAATTCAATGTCCACACCAAAACATTAAAAAAAAAAATAAACAATTTACTGCAAACCAACAGCTAATATTAAATTAAATGGAGACATACTTGAAGCAATCCCACTGAAATCTGGGACAAGACAAGGATGCCCACACTCCCCATACCTATTCATTATAGTACTCAAAGTGTTAGCTAGAACAATAAAACAACAAAAAAGAGATCAAGGGGATACAAATTGGTAAAGAAGAAATAAAGGTATCATTGTTTGCAGATGATATGATAGTATACATAAGGGACCACCAAAATTCTACCAGAGAATGTTTCCAACTGATAAACAACTTCAGCAAAGTGGCCTGATATAAAATTAACTCAAATAAATCAGTAGCCTTCATTTATATAAAGGATAAATAGGCAGAGAAAGAAATTAGGGATACATTTCCCTTCACAATAACCACAAATAATATAAAATACCTTGGGATAACTCTAACCAAACAAGTGAAATACCTGTATGACAATAGCTTCAAGTCCTCTCAAGAAAGAAATCGAAAAAGATCTCAGAAAATGGAGAAAAACCTCCCATGCTCATGGATTGGCAGAATTAACATAGTAAAAATGACCATCCTACCGAAGGCAATCTAATGATTCAATGCCATCCCCATCAAAATCCCAAAACAATTCTTCAAAGATATGGAAAGAGAAATTCTCAAATTCTTCTAGACAGGCAAAAAGCCAGAATAGCAAAAGCAATTCTTAAGAATAAAAGAACAGCTGGCAAAATCACCATCCCTGAGCTCAAGCTTCTCTACAGAGCAATAGTGATAGGAGAAGAAGAAGAAGAATTGACGACCCAGAAACAAAACCATACACTTAAGGTCACTTGAACTTTGACATAGAACCCAAAAACATACAATCGAAAAAAGAAAGCATCTTCAATAAATGATGCTGGTCTAACTGATTGACTGTATGTAGAAGAATGGAAATACACCTTTATTTGTTAACTTGTATAAATCTCGAGTCAAAGTGGATCATGGATTTCAACATAAAAAAAGGTACACTGAATCCAATAGAAGAGAAAGTGGGAAAGAGCCTTAAACTCACTGGCACAGTGGGAAATTTCCTAAACAGAACTCCAATGGCTCATGCTCTAAGATGAACAATTGATAAATGGGACCTCACAAAACTGGAAAGCTTCTGTAAGGCAAAGGACATAGTTGATAAGACAAATCAGTAATCTAATGATTGGGAAAAATTATTCACTAACCTCACATCAGATAGAGGGCTAATATCCAAAATATCTAAAGAACCCAAGACATTGTTTTTCTTTTTAATGCTATTTTTTTTTTCAGAGAGAAGCACATGTTTCATAGCATCTCTGTGAAGGTAAAAGGACAATAACAAAGATGATCTTTTCCTTCTACTATGTGATCCTTCAGAATCAACCCCAGGTTCTCAGACTTTATCATAGGTTTCTCAGCAACTAAGCCATCTTACTAACCTCAGTTCCTAGGGACTTGATATTCTACATCACCCAAAAATTGTAAGATTCAAAATAAATAAATAAATAAAAATCTACCACTGTTCTTTTATTTTACAGCTGTTTAAAATGCATCACCTGAATCAGATGACTGTCACTCAGAAAGCTCTCTGACAGAGGAATTTCCTAAAACATGACATAGATGAAAATAAGTTAATAAAATATAGTAATATGGAATTAGTAACATCAACTTAATAAGGCATGAAAATGCAAAACCCAGAAGCCTCTCCCTCAATACAGTTTCTTATAGACCTCACTTCTGAGCATGTTCCCTCTATTTTTGTTTTGTTTTGTTTTGTTACAATTTCTTCCTTTTTGTTTCTTACCTTTTTCAGGTACAAATCAGAATTTTCAGCTTGCTTATTCTGATACTTTAGAAAGTTCCCCATTTTTTTGTACCCTGTTCACAAACTCCTATTCATCCAGAGCTGCTTGCAAAGTTCTGCTGCTTTTATCTGCCAACTTCCATAAACTTTAATGGAAACATGTGACTATTGATCTCCTTATTCCCTCCATCTACATTTATAAACCTCAAAATTGTCTGTTTTTTTTGTTGTTTTGTTTCTTCAACAAGGGTACTCATCCTAATTCTTCCCCAATTGTTCCACTAGTTGGGACCAAATATTAAAATACATGAGCCCATGGAAGCATTTCTAATACAAATGTAAAGAAGAAGGGAGGGAATTATTTAATTATATATTAATTAAATTTTCCTTAAAAAAATTAAAATATACACATGGGAAAATAGAGCAATATCTTTGACCAGCAGGGGTTACAACAGTTTGTTCCCCAGTTGTTGGTTGAAATTAAAGTAAGCAGTATCATACTCTACTGCCTATAAAGAAGAATGATCATGTGGCAGTACTGGTAAATGACAAATAAAACAGTAAAATATGCAACACCTTCATAGTTTAACAGTATGTGTGTGTGACTCTCTGTGTGTGTGTGTGTGTGTGTGTGTGTGTGTGTGTGTGTGTGTGTGTGTGTCAGAGGTCAGTGTGTATTGTGAGGACCTATAGACTGGAGGCCAGAAGTCAACTTCAGATACCATTTTTCAGAAATTGCACTTTTTTCAGACAGCATCTCTCCTTAGTCTGTAACTCATGCAGTAAGCTGGGCTAGTTGACCAGTGAACCCTAAAAAGCTTCCTTTTATTTCTCTCTTCTTCCTCTCCAGGCCTGAGATTTCAAGTGGAAGTCACAAATCCTGGTTTTATAAGGTGAGTTCTGAAGATAAAAATTTTAAGACAAGCACATTACTTATTGAACAAGTTCTTCATTAACTTATTAATAACTTTTCAAAAAGAAAAAAGTAAAAACTTATTTTTAATAAAACTATTTATTATAACAAATATAGAAGCTGCTTGCTGTTCATCAACCAGGGAATAAATTAATAAGTTATGGTGACAGTTGACAGAAACTTGAGTTCAGCAAGAGTATATACAGTTGAATCTTAAAAATACATCATAAAAAGAAAACTTTGCATAAATATTCCAATACTGTGATGCCTGTCATATATGAATTAATAAGATGTACAAATCTAAAGTACGAAGCAAAATCAAGATCATTCCATTCTTTTAAATGCTTCTTCAAAGTGAATAAAATCCTACTAGCAAATATTAAACTCTAGGTCATAATATGTAGGCTAGTGTTTCTGTCAGGCATATTTATTTAAATAATCATAAAATGAATAAAAAAGAATATAGCTCAATAGATGGTGATACAACTGTACTGGATAGCTTTGTGTCAACTTGACACAGCTGGAGTTATCACAGAGAAAGGAGCTTCAGTTGGGGAAATGCCTCCATGAGATCCAGCTGTAAGGCATTTTCTCAATTAGTGATCAAGGGGGGAGGGCCCCTTGTGGGTGGTGCCATCTCTGGGCTGGTAGTCTTGGATTCTATAAGAGAGTGGACTGAGCAAGCCAGTAAAGAACATCCCTCCATGGCTTCTGCATCAGCTCCTGCTTTCTGACCTGCTTGAGTTCCAGTCCTGCATCCTTTGGTGATCAACAGCAGTATGGAAAGGTAAGCTGAATAAACCCTTTCCTCCCCAACTTGCTTCTTGGTCATGATGTTTGTGCAGGAATAGAAACCCTGACTAAGACAACAACTAAATAAAAGTAGTCAGGGTTCTGGATAAATTGTATGTTTTAAATGTGGCAAAATTTACCTAATTGAAAATTTTCTAAAATAAGTTGTCAAGGCTTAAGAAAAAGCCAAATAGTATAAAATTTTCATATGATAATAATTTCTATGTTTGTCTCTATCTTAAAAATACTTATATTTTGCTGGGCAATGGTGGTGCATGCCTTTAACTCCAGCACTTGGGAGGAAGAAGCAGGTAATCTCTGAGGTCAAGGCCAGCCGGGTCTATAGAGTGAGTTCCAGGAAAGCCAGGGTTACACAGAGAAACCCTGTCTCAAAAAGAAAAGAAAAACAAAAAAAAACAAACAAGCGAACAAACAAAAACAAAATCAAAAAAATAAAAAAACAAAACCAACTTATCTTTTTTTGTTTTGTTTTGTTTTTTGCTTTTTGAGACGGGGTTTCTCTGTATAGCTCTGGCTATCCTGGAACTCACTTTGTAGACCAGGCTGGCCTCGAACTCAGAAATTTGCCTGCCTCCCGAGTACTGGGATTAATCTTACCTTTTTATTCAGAACTTATATCATATTTGTAATTCCTACATATATACATATTCATACATACACATGACAAGAAAAGGAAAAAAAAATCCAGCCCCTTCATGTTACAGGCAATAGTGAAATCAAGCAGGGATACAAGGCACAAGCCTTGAAATAATCAAAGCAATATATAGCAAGCCAATATCTAACAAACTAAATGGAGAGAATATTAAAGCATTCCCACTAAAATCAGGGAGAAGGCTAGGTTGCTGTTTCTTTCACTATCTATGCAATATAAACATGAAGTTCTAACTTGCACTATAAGACAACTAAAGGATATCAAGGTTATCGAATTGAAAAACAAGATGTCAAAATATTTCTGTTTGTGGATGATATGTTGTTATATATAAGCAACCCAAAAAAATTCTACCAAGGAACTCATAAAGCTGATAAGTACTTTCAGCAAAATGACTGTATATGAAATTAACTCAAAAATTTCAGTAGCCCTTCATTAAACAAAAGATAAGCACAGTGAGAATAAAGTAGGGAAACAACAGACTTTACAATAGGCACAAATAATGTAAAATATCATGGTGTAACTCTAACCAAGCAATGTATAACATGAACTTAAAGTCCTGGAAAAAAATTGAAGAAGATATCAGAAGATGGAAAGATCTATCCCATGCTCACTGATAAGTAGGATTCATATAGTGAAAATATCCATCTTACCAAAAGTAATTTACAGATTCAGTTTAATCCCCATCTAAATTAAACACATTTTTATAGACCTTGAGAGAGCGATTCTCCACTTCATATGGAAAAACAAAAAACCCAGGATAGTCAAAACAATCCTGAACAATAAAAGAACTTTGGAAGCAATCACTATTACTGACCTCAATCTGTACTTTAGAGAGTGATAAAAACTTCATGGTATTGGCATCAATACCTACAAGTTAATCAAATGGAATCAAGTCCAAGATGCAAACAAAGCCACACAGGAATAGATCCTACAATATTGATTAAGGAGCCATAAAATGGAAACAAAAAACATGTAATGGAATAATGAAAACATCTTCAACAAATGGTGCTTGTTTAACTGGATGTCTACATGTAGAAAACTGGAAAAAGATCAATATCTCTCACCCTGCCCCAAACTCAAGTCCATGTAGATCAAGGACCTCAACACAGAACTTGTTATACTAAGTCTCATAAAAGAGAAAATGGAAAATACCCCTAAACACATTGGTACAGGGGACAATTTTCTTGGAGAGAATATCAATGGTTAAGGCTCTTAGTTTAACAGTTGGTAAATTGGACCTCATGAAGCAGCAGACCTTTAGTAGGGCAAAGGACCCTGTAAATAGAACAAATCTGTAGCCACAGATTGGGAAGGGATCTTCACCAACCCTACATATGATTAAAATAAAAAAAAAAAAAAAAAAAAAAAAAAAACCTTAAAAGTTAAAACACTAACAACCCAAATAACTCAATTTAAAAATGGGGCACAAAACTAAACAAAGAATTCTCAACAGAGGTATCCCAAATGGCTGAGAAACACTGAAAGAAATGTTCAAAGTTCTTAGTTATCAGAGAAATGCAAATCAAAACAACTCTGTGGTTCTTTCTTACACACATCAGATTGACTAAGATTAAAGACTCAAGAGATAGCATATGCTGCCAAGGATGTGGGCAAGGGAAACACTTCTTCAGTGCAGGTAGGAGTGCAAACCTGTGCAACCACTTTGAAAATTAATTTGGTTGTTTCTCAGAAAACTGGGAATAGTTCTAACTTGAGACCCAGCTATAGCACTGCTGGGCATATACCCCCAAAATATTCTAACATTTCATAAAGTCACTTGCACAACTATGTTCATAGCAGCTTTATTTGGAATCAGTAGAAACTGGAAACAGTGTAGATAACTGCTCAACTTATTAATGGATCAATAATATATACTTTTTCAAAATATGTATCTATATACTAAAATAATATTCTGCTATTTAAAAACATTGGCATCATAAATTATTCAGGCAAATGGAAGGAGATTGAGAATAATTTCCTGAGTGTGATAACCCACTCCCAAAAGGACATGCATGCCATGTACTCCCTTTTGAGTGGATATTATCCATAAAATACAGATATCATACTACATGCCACATATACAAAGACGCTAAATAAGAAGGAAGTTTGAATCTCACTTAGAAAGGGAATAAAATAGTCATAAGAGGCAGATGGAGGAAGTGAACTGGGAGGGAGAGGAGTTGGGGAGGGGAATAAGGGATTCAGAAATGGGTGTGAGGAAAGACAAGAGGGATGGCAAGATGATGATGAAAATGATTGGAAATCTGCAACTGACCAGTGGAGTGTGGCAGTAGGGGCATCTCTAGGAAGAGACAGATACCTGGAATAAAGATGTACCCACAAATGAAGGGAGGTGACTTTAGCTGTGACTCACAACATTGGGGATATAGAACCTGAAGAGGCATCCTCCTGTAGCCAGTCTGAAACCCCAGTAGAACAATACAGACAACCAACCCACCTAATAAATTTTCAACCTAAAATTTATACTGTCTATAGGAAATGCTGGCACAAATGAATGGCAGAGAGACTAAGGGAATGGCAAGCAATAACCAGCCCAACTTGTTACCCAGCCCATTGGTATTCATCAGTCCCTAACACTATTACTGATGCACTATTATGCTTGCAGATTAGACCTAGTTGTCCTCTGAGAGGCTCAAACCAGATGTTGACTCAGACAGCTATAGATATCCAGAGCCAAACAGTTTAGGAAGCTTGAGAACTTAAGTGGAAGAATAGGAGAGAAGATTTTCGGGCCCTGAGGGGGATAGGAACACCACAGTAAGACCGACAGAGTCAACTAACCTGGAACCTTGGGGCTCTCAGAGACTAAACCATCATCAAAAGTACATACACAGGTTGGACCTAGGCCTCCTTGCACATATGTAGCCTATGTGCAGCTTGGACTTCATATTTATTCCAAATAACTGGAACAGAGACTATCCCAAAAGCTGTAGCCTATCAGTGAGATATGTTCTACATGGGCTGCCTTGTCTGTCCTCAGTGAGAAGGAAGTGCCTATCCTCACAGAGATTTTTAAGTGCCAGGAGTGAGTCAGAATACCCAGGGGAGCCCCCACCTTCTCAGAGGTGAAGGGGACACAGAGAAATGATTATGGGAGGGAGTGGCCAGGAGGGGAGAGGGAGCAGGATGTAAAGTGAATAAGTAAAATAATAAATATATTAATTTTAACAAAGATAATTAATAAGCCAACTTCTAGTATTTTACAGTATAGAGAAAGCTAACAGTCTTTACAGTTCTTCTTTGTACTCCATAATTTTCATTGATAGCTTCCTGCTAATAAAACATACTTCTCATCTTCATTGCAGCCTTATGCAGCAGCTCTGGAAGAGAGGGAGTACTGAAGGGAGTGTGTTATGGTGGGTGTAGTCATTTTTGCCTCTACAATAAGCCACATACCATCTTCTTCTGTAGGCATTTTGCTCATTCATGCATGCGAATGACAGAATGTTCCATGCTGTGAATGACCATAGTCTTGCCTAAAGACGAACCCTGCCTGTCATTCTGCCTCCTGTCTGTTTACAGTTGTCTTAAGGAATCTAACAGTTATCTCTGCAAAGCACTGCTGTTTTGGTTTTCTGAACTTAGTTGTATTTATGATACTTCTTCAGATTCATCAAGTGTGGTTACTTTACCGATTTAGTAACAACATTGCTCAATATATCATATCACCTTGAAATAAATATATTATATCTTAAATCTTAATAGATTTGCCCAGTAAGGTAGATCTGTGTACATGGAAGGCAAGCAGTTAATCTTATTTAGAATTCTGAGTTGGAAAGTAGGACATATTTGAAGATGGAACATTCAGAAACATCATGATGACTCTACAAAGACTGAGTTATTGATAATCATTCTCAATGTTAGTTATTCTCCTTATAGTGTTATACTTATTTCTGCCTAGTCTGAACTTATTTAGAAGAATGTCTTTGAAAATAGAACTAATCAATGTGCCCGTATAAAGTAGACAAACTGTTGGAGAAGGAAAAAAGAGATGGTCAATGTGTAAGGATGTTGTAACCTGAGCTAAAATATCCTATACACATGAAAAGCCAAAACAGGCATGCTTGAACAGGCACATATAACTCCAGCACCATGGTAAACAGAGACACAAAGCTCACTGGGGATTCCTACCTACCAGCTTAGCTCCAGGTTCAGTGGTAGACCCCATCTCAAGAGAATAGTACTGAAAGTAATAGACCAGGACACCTGACAACTTTCTCTGGTTTTTTTTTTTTTTTTTTTTTGTGAATAAATAGTATGCATATACCACACACATGTATACACATTTGGACAACACACATAATTTATTTCAATTTCACTTTGATGCAATATACTAAGACATTCTAGCATATGCAAGATTTAAGGTTTGTGCTCTAATACTTCATATGCTTTTCCTGCTCAGGTTACTGAATGCTCTTAGGATGAATGCTTCACAGCTCTCTTTTCTTGAAGAACCCACATGTTCTCAGAACATTGTCTTTCTTTTCTAAGGATGGGCTTTTTGGTCAAGGGTCATGTCCAATTCTGCTGCAAAGTTTGTAATGTACACTTTCCTTTCTGTGCTTTGTATGCGATTTTTTTTTCTAGATCCTTCCTTGTTTTCCAGCATTTGCACATGACCTTCTGCAAAAGTAAAGGGTTGGAGCTCAAAAATTTATATCCACCTTTTGAAATGGAGAAGTGGAAATATCATACTATTTCTCTAGGAATTTGTTGCTTTTTCTTTGAGCTTTTCTTTTCCAGCAGAGCATTTGACTTTTGATCCAAAGAAAATCTGCATCATTTCACCGTCTTATGTCCATTGCTAAGTATTGTCTGACCAGCTGTCCGCTATCTCACTCTGTCCTTAAAAGATTTAGATTTCTTCATGCTTTCTGCCTAGCTGTTCATTCAATAATCCTAATTTTGTTTCCAATATACAGAGCTTAGCATACGAGATTCTATTATCATCCAAAAAAATTGAACTTTAAACAAATTGCCATTCCTGAAATTGAGGACAGGACACCAGTTGAATAATTCAACCATTCTAATCCATTCCTTTCTGTCTTAAGACTTTGAAAGAATCATTGTTTTACTACAAGCCTGTTGTTCATGCAAATTATTCATGAATAAAAGCTCCAAGCTTATACACACGAACATCATCATACTAGTTTAAATAAGAAATGGTCCCTGTCAGCCTTGGTTCCTCAGTTATATGTACTATTTGTGGAGACAAAAAAATTGTGGAGTCTTGCTATAGAAAGTGCATCACTAAGGCTGAGCTTTGAGATTCAAATGCTCTATCCCTCCAGGTTTCTGTGTCCTTGTGCTTATGGTTCAACATATGAACTCTCACCTTTCTGGTCTTGAACCCATGCCTGATGATTGCTGCCATGTGTTCTGGCCATGATAAGCTCTTATTCTTCAGGAACTATAAACCAAAGTAAACATTTAATTCTGTAAGCTTCTTTTAATGAGAATTTTTTATCATATTCAAAGATAAATAAACAGTATATTCAATTGTCTGTGCTGAAGGAATGATGCTGACTGTCTTCATAGTGTTGCCATCTATAGAGTGACTCATTTTTATCCTAATATTCTTATGGCATAATTAATATATGATCTTACCAAATCCTAAGACATGTGGAAAAGTGTTAAACATTATTCATGTCTCTAAATCAACACAATCAAGTTTTTATTTTCATCACAATTCAACCATGTATGCTTCATATTGACATGAATTTTTCTTTTGCTTTTTATTTCTTTGACAACTCTGAGGTAAGCAAGAAGCTGGGCTAATCAACCTAGTCCATGCTAGCTACTGCTCCAGTAACTCTTGAACCTTTCAATCTTTTCCTCTGTCTCAGGAATGGTTTTGATCTCATGTGACTTCCATACATCTCAGGAAGCTAGTTCTCATCATTTCTTTCCTTTTCTAATCAGCAGGTTTTCATGCACTTACTTTGTAAAGTTAAAGAGGGCATCTAATCTTTATCTGTACTTACTATGCTTGGAGAGGTTAGAATAAATTCAGAGAGTTGTCTATTTAAACAGAAATGCTCCACTTATAAGTCAAACCCAGCCAATATCTTGTTTTATAAGGTCTGTAAGCTAAAATTATTTTGCATTTTCTCTTTTCTGTTCTTTTTCTCTCTTTTTTTCATCATTTTTCTCTCTCTTTGTTTCTCTCTCTCTCTCTCTCTCTCTCTCTCTCTCTCTCTCTCTCTCTCTCTCTCTCTCTCTCTNTCCCCCCCCCTCTCTCTCTCTCTCACACACACAGCAGAGTCTCACTTAGCACAGGCTACCTTCAAACTAACAGAGATCCACCTACATCTGCATCCCACATGCTGTAATTAAAAAAAAAAAGCCACTATGCTCAGTTTATTTGAAATTTAAAATTATAGGTTTTAAAAGAAAAAATATTTTGTTTCATGATTAATTTTTGTTTCATACTGTTTTATATATACATGTTTAAAGCTGGTTTCTCAGTAGACATCCACTTTATTTACTGAGTCATGATTCTCTCTGAATCCAGAGCTCAGCAGTTCTACCTAGTCCAGATAGGAAGCTTATCCAAAGGACCCTTCTTTGTACTGAAAGTGCTGGGGTATAGGTGGCTACCACAGGTGCTCATCTTTCATGTGGAGTCTGGAGATCTGAGCTTCCTCCTCACTCCTGTGTAGCAAGTACATGATCCACTTAGGCATTTCTCCACTGTGGCATGTACATATACTACTACTAGAAAAAGTATTTCTGTCACTTCTATGGCTATTTACACAAGCCACTAGTAGAGTTGAGGAGACCAAGCAGAGAATGAAACTTGAAACTAAGAATATTTACTAGCTATCTTTTTCCAGTCTATACTGTGTTGATCTACTCATGACTAGCAAGAACAACCTTGACAATAAATGTTTGCATTGCTTTATATTGCTTTATAGCTTACAAAAAATGTCTTGAATTTTCTCACCTTTTTAATTATGCATAACAGCTCAGTTAAGTAACACTCTCACAATCTTACTTTAACTACCCAGTTGCAGGGGGTGGGGGTGGGGGTTGATGGAAGGTCACTGGAAACAGGTGAATCTACATGCCAGGAGTTTCTGTCTCTGAGGTTGTTATACAATTCACATGAGCATGTGAGTTTGAGTAGGCTGAGTATGTAAGGATGGCACAAGAGTATGTAGCTATCACTAACTGGCTTGGACCCAAAAAGACCAAAATAGAGTCAGTCTCTTGTGTGGTTGCTGCATATGGACTGCACATTGGAAATCCAGAGGACTAGATTACAGCACATACTGTATTATTCCTGGGTTCTCAATCGATCAACTTTGGAGTTTTACTATGACACCTTTCCTAGTTATGAGGCTTTTGAACTGGGACAAAATTGATTTGGCAACATCCCATCATTAGTACTTGAACCAGCCTGTATAAGGTTCTCAGTTACGAGTTTCTAAGTCTATATCCCTGATGAGTGGTCTTTCAAGCATCTGTTTGTGGAATTTATTATTCCTATCTTCCTGAAGAATTCTGATTAGAGACCCACATGTGCTTAGTGGGACACGATATTCTTAGGTTATTGGTCAGCTTAGAAGCTAATGGAGATTGTGACACTATTCCTTGGAAAAAATGAAAAAAAAAATTAGCTAAGCACTCCAAATATGGAACTGAAGACAGCCCAAAGAACTCACACCACCAAAGTCTTACTTGATTAAACAATTAGTTTATTGAGTCTACTTAAAAGAATACAGGTGAGTTACTTACAGGAAGGTAAATTACCCAGAAGAAGCTGCATCAACAGATCTGTCCAGCCTCAGTGACAGTTCACAAAACCTGCAATCCTAGAGAGTAGCTTAAAACTTTCACATAGTTAGCTCAAGGAGTCTCCACATCGTTTATCTGAAGGCTTCTCTGTAATCCTTAGAGAGCATATAAACTTGAAGAGATGTGGGTCTAGTGAATGCTGTCACTTTAAGAAACTTCCCTAAACTATTGAGATGTTTTCTTCGTGAGTTTAAGGAGCTTCTCACAGGATAAATGTGTGCCTTCCCTTAGAATATCCAGTATTTTCTGTACCCCCCACCAATCATCCCTCACCATCCCTTTCTATTGCTGTGCACCCAGCTCCAACTCTGGTGGACTTCTTTTGCCCACGAGTAGTCTATGCTAATCAGAAGAACAGGAAAGTAACCCATGCATGCCCTACCGCCTAGATCCTAGATCCTATTTCCAAAGATCCATTCCACTCCACACAGATCTGACCATGTTTCACTTCCCACCATCCTGCCAGGCCACTGGCCTCAACTAAAGCAGACCTCCACTGCTCAGGTGCAGGTCAAACCAACTTTCGTGTGTGTGTTTGTATGTGTTTGTGTGTGTGTGTGTGTGTGTGTGTGTGTGTGTGTATGTATGTATGTATGTGTGCTTATTCATTGAACATACCACATGTTTGTGAGTGGGTAATCATAGAGGACAAAGGATGGAACAAATTTCAGGAAGCAAGAATTACCTTGACTACATGGAACCAAACTAAGGTCCTCTGGAGAAGCAGCAAATCCTCTTCATCATATAGCCATCTTTCCAGCACCATTACTTTTTATTACCATATTGCTTTTTCCCTCTACTATCCATGTAAAAAAGCAAGCTGTCATCTTTTCTTACATGCAAAACTAATAACAGTGTTTATCAATTCATGTGACCAGTATAACATATTGCTGCAATTTTAATTATATTAAATTACAAATACATTTTCTTTCAATTATGTAGGTTTGAATTTTGGCAGTACTGTTGGGCTTAAAGTCAAGGAGTCTATATGGCCAGGTTATAGATCTTTTGGGTGAAAGTCCATTTCCAACTCCTATAGATTTCACTTCATGTCCTAGCCTCTTTGTCTGTCTTCATAATAAGCAATATTGTTGCATTTACCTTCAACATACTCTTTTTTTTGTTACCTCCTAATTTTACACTTAAAGAATTTTGTGGCTACAATGGTTTCTTCAAAATAATTCAAAAGAATGTCAATTGTAGAAATGGCTCAGAGATGAAAATGATGCAAAATCAAATATGTAGCCATTGATTGGTAGGGAGTGTACAGTGGATTTAGTCACTAATTGGAAACGAATGAAGGACAAATTTATATCTCAGAAATGAAAAGGAAGCAAAGGTCAAGCAAAAGATTTGTCGCTAGACTGACATTTAGGTATTGGCAGATTTTCAGGCAGTAGTAAGTGATGACTCCTTTAACAATGCATTCATGGGCTAAGTCAAGAGTGCTAATTCTCGTTCTCTCAGCTCAGAAGAAGGAAGACTCCACTGATCAAAGGAGGTTGTTACATATCAAAGCTCTTCATACAAAAACTGAGATATAGACAAACTGGGTAAAGTGCTAGACAATGACATTCTTTCTTTAAAGGACAGTTGTGTGAAATGGTCATTTCTGGTCAAGTGTTTATTCTATACACATAATAAGACTATATTAAAGAAGAGGTGTCAGAAAAGGAATAACAAGAAGAATAATTGTTGTATAGAATTAGAGAGGTTAATGATAGAGATTAGTGGGTTAAAAATACTTATCTTGTACAATGATCTGAGTTTTATCTGAAAACCCCACAGTGAGAAGAGTTCTAGAACCAACTGCACATTCACACACATACATTCATATGACTGTGTGCACACACACACAAACACACACACACACACACACACACACACACACAACCCGTAATAGTAAGTGAAATAAATAAATAAATACTTTGAGGGCACATATAATTATTTATCTGACTCTTACAAAAATGAAATTGTAAACCAAACCAAAAAAATAACAAACGAAAAATGAAACAAAATCCACAAAGGACAATTTAAAAGACATTCATCTCTTGGCATATTATAAACTTGTAAGTAAGAACAAATAATCGCTTCTTCCTAAGAAGTGACAGGATACAAATTTTCAATATTTATCACTCATTGAAAAGCTGCTATACAACACAGTAATATTTACTTACTTATACAAATTTTTATATTTTTTTTTAGTTCTGTGAATATGTGTGTTTGCATGAATAGATATGGGCAGTGCCTACAAGAGGCCTAATTTCAATGTCCTTTTAATATATTGAAGAATCAAAATGGAAGAGTTGGCATACTTATTGGAGATCTTCACATCATTATTATTGAATAAATAATGAGAATTGATGAAAAACTGAAAATGAAAAAATGAATAAAAGTTTCTCAAATTTTGAATGACTCAGTTGATACCTTACTAAGAATAATATCTTCAGTCAGTGTGTGTAAGTATGTATTTTGTTTGTGTCTGTGTGCTGAACGAATATCACAGTGCTAGTGAATGCCTTCTCAGAGAACAGAAGAAAGCATCAGGTCTCTTACCTTGCTTGTGAGTCATCAAAATGGTATTGAGGATTAAACTGGGGGTTGTCCTGGAAGAGCAACAAATTCAAAGTACGGAGCCTTATTTCCAGCTCCTCATTTGGGTATTCTTTAATCAGACTTTCCACATTAAGTTACAAATATCCCAAAGGATTTGCAATGCCTGAAGTCAATCTTAGCCTGAATGGTCACCCTAGTTGGGGGATTTGACATGACTAATCCATGAGAACTATTCAGGCAGGTTTAGTGGAGTTTTTTATTATTAAAAAATGTTTATTATTAAAAAATGTACAAGAAGAGGTCAGAAACACACACCATTATATTTGCCATATGTCAAAAGCCATTTATAATATATGAATGGCTTAAATATCATAGAACAAGACAGGCAGGACCGTGTGTCCCTGGCTTGTAGAAGTAAAGTACTGTATCAGGATAAATATAAATAATGGAAACAGTTATAAATGAAAATATAAGCAGAGAATACAAGCAAATTGTTTTTACCTCTAAAGTTCAATATAACTGAAATAACTTAATAGATAACTAGGTGAAATCTCTAGCATTAGGACTGGTGAGATAGCTAATTCCTGTCTAGGTTAAATCCCCAGTATCCACATAAAAGCTAGCTACATGTATGGACACCGGTAACTCCATATATGGGATGGGTACAATGTACATGTGGAGACAAGAGAATTCCTGGGACTTCTTTGCTGACGGCTTACTTTAGTTTTTTTGACAGACCTTGTCTCAAGGAAATACGTTATAGAAAGTGGTAGAGAAGAATATTCAGACAAACGTTAGTCTTTGCATCTCTCTATCGAGTAATGGTTCCACATGATGCATCTTCTAGGAGATAAATGACTGTGAAATGACAGAAAAAAAATGTTGGCACATCTATGGCAGGGGTAAAACACAATATGAAAATTCTTCTAGGGGGCAGGTATAAGTATACTCTATGTCAGAATCATTTTATAATCAGTAGGTTGGAAAAAAAAAGGGGGGGGTGTTTAGGCCATCCACAGGAACAAATAAACCTACCAGTGAAAATCCACAAAAGAGGATGCTTCTCACTATGTACATGAAGAGAGGGGGGATTATTTTAGAGACATGGAGTGAATTTAAGAATGCATATGTGAGTCTATGATCATATTTCATTGTGTACATATTTGAAATTCTTTAGGACAGACAAAAAGTATAACAATACAAAGACAACTTTCTCCCTTAATTATAATAAATACCTGAATAATAAATATTATGCTGTATGTCACTAAATCATTCATGAAAACTAAAAATAAGAAAACGCATTTAGATTTTAAAATATCTGAGTAGGCAATTATGACATAGATGGTGGATGACTCACAGTTTCATAAGGTACATCTATTACCTAATAGATATATTTTATTTACTGTAGGAGACCTATTGAAGCAAAACACATAAAGATTCCAGAAAGTTACTGAACATTACAATATTCACAAGATAATGACTGCCAGAGAAAGGAGAGGCTCCAACTAGTCAAGCTCCCTGAAATTTTTACAAGGAGCTGCAGGGATGCAAGCTTCATGCAGTGTTGGGATGAGAATTTCAGTGATTCCACTGTCTTTCAGTCTTCATGCTTTTATGTGAGGTAACAGAAGTTCATTTGCCTCTCACTCAAACTCACACTACTGGTTTAAGAACTTCTTTTTATTTATTTATTTATTTTTGGAATGATTGTAATTGAACTACTGTATCTGTTCTTATGTTTTCTGTTGCTATAATAAACTCTATGACCATATGAAATTTGGGGGGAAAATGAGTTTAATTCGATTATACTTTAAAGTCACAATCTATCGCTGAAGTAAATCAGAATAGGAATTCAAGACAGTGACCTTGATGGAAAAATATTTAACTGGCTCACATTTTCTCTTGCTTTCTGGGACCAGTGACCACTGAAGGATAGCCCCTGGCCTTAGAGTCACCATTGATCAATCATGTTTTATTATATACATTAATTTAGAGTTTGGAGATTGAACCAGTGATCTGTGAAGAATGAACCATGGCCTCAAGTTACACTTCCTTGACACTTTTATCACATACATTTAACTTAGAGCATGGAAATTTGTCTAAATGAGAACTTCTCTTTCTATCTCATTCCAAAGGTCACAAAAATCAAAAGTTACTTTTTCTTATTATATTAGATGTAATATATGCATCAAGAAAAGCACTTACAGTGGCCTAAATACAAAGTTTCTTTTAGGTTAAGTTAATAAATCCTTTTAACATTAGGCAGCCCAGACCTAGTAAATCATTTTGGCTATAGATATTACCAGACATGCTGACATATTTTTCTAGATCTTTGCCCCAATAACCTCAAAACATAGCATATATTTTTCTCTATAAGAAATTAGGTAAGATGCCCCAGCCATCCCCTCTCTTCTAGGCATTCAAGATAAAAGAATGGACATACTTGACAAATCAGTCCTTCTGAAAAATTCTAGTACTCTGCTTATAATCAGTCTGTCATTGAGAACAAGGGCACATGGGTATTCTTAACTGAGTGGAAGCTAGGAAGTATGTCATATTTTAAAATCTAGGAACACTGGTCCTTAAAAATAATATGAAAACTTAAACCTGAGAAATGTCACAATGTTCTATTAAGAAGGAAAATTAATACTTGTGAGTTTAATAAATACTCCCAAATTGTATCTTACATTTTTTCCCTCTGATTTAAACATTGATATAACACATCCTTCAAACATGGAGTTTTATCATTATTCAGAGTCCCTGGGTTCAACAGGCAATTTTCCTGCTTACTAACATTGTTTCCTTGAACTTCTTATAAATTATCTTCTGAACTCCTCTTAACATTATAAATTAAAAACAAAAGACACTTGTATATGGCTGACTAAAGACAACAGGAGAAGAGCTAGGGAGATGACTCAGTGGGTAAAATGTTCCATGTAAGCATGAGCAAATCAGTTTGATACCCAGAATTTGCATAATATTGGTGCTGCTCAGTTGTGAAGCCAACTCTCAAGTGGGAGAGACAGGGAATTCTGGAACTTACTTGTTACCTTTGTACCAACTTGTGAGACCCTAGCCACAGTGAGAGACCTTTTCAAAATTAAGGTGTATAGCATTGAGAAAAGACATTGAACCTGTGGCTTCATTAAGTTTATGCACACTTGTGTTTGGGCATCTACACACACACACACACACACACACACACACACACACACACACACACACACACACTTATGCACACAAGATATCAAATAAATATAAGGTAGCATTTTGTATGTTCTCCACAAACAGGGTCTGTTTCTCTTCCCCTTTATATCTGCACTGACTTACAGTGGATTTATCCATTCACTAAAAGAGATGCAGCTAGCTCCAGGTACTACCTTATTTCTGACAGAGAGACCATGTGAAGATACTCTTGTAGCAATATCCAATTAGCACTACTCAAATAGACCCCAGTGGAATAGGTGGCACTGGCTGTGCATTATGCACTACCCACCCCAATGTTCTTGGTTCCCGAATGAAAGACACACACACACACACACACACACACACACACACACACTTTATATTTTAATATGCCTTAAATAGCTAAATGGTTGGGCCACTTCCAAACCTCCATGTGGTTATTCCTGAGTTATTACTAAAATCTATATTCCATCTTTGCTGGCATAGTCCTAGCTGTCAGGCTGAGTTCCTTAGCACCTACATGACAGCTATGTTCTCTATCCTGGTACCTTTCAATTATGATGCCTACTCCTCCCCCAGGATGGCAGTTCTCCCCTTCCTACTCCTTCCTCCATCCACTGCCTGAGAATCTTTATGCCTTGCTTTTGTCTCCCTCCCCAGCCTTTGGTGTCATCAACTCTATTTCCCATTCATAGCCAATTAAACACAGGATCCCTCAGCATCTTACATGTGGATGTGCAGATTCTTGCATAATTTTGGGGTTTGAATTAACACAATACAAGCATCATTAGAACAAATACACAACATAATCTAAAACTTTCACGTGTGTGATTGAGGTAACATGAATGGCAATGAATCCATATATATATATATATTGCACACAACAACATCCATACCTGGAGAGGCCTATACCCTGCTGGCTCTATTCAATGGTAGTATCATCACATAGTCAATGGCTCCATTGACATTCTCATCTGAATCCAGGTCCCTCCAACTCTGGAAATCTCTAACATGAATAAGACTTGTGGTGACCTACTGTCCCAACTTGCCTAAATCTGAAGTGCTCCATGACCTTTGCATCATTTCCTGCCTACAGATTTCTACCTTGATTTTCTGTCTTGACAATTTTCAATGATAATCTGTTATATGGAAACCTCTGTGAAATCTCCATTCCTCAAGCTGTTTTTGGTCAAGGTGTTTCAGCATGACAGTAGAAACCATTATTATGACAGAAATGACCAGGATTGTAGGGTATTGCTGTGACCAACCTGACCATAATTTTTGTGGAGAATTGTGGACAGACATGGGACTTTGCATAGGGAAATACACGGAGTGGTCAAAGCTTGATGAACTGCTCTGTGGAGCCTTAGGAAACAGGGTGTTGGCAGAAGTGAAGATGAAAGAAGACTGGTTTGTAAAATTCCAAAGGGAAATTTGAGAGTCATCTAAAGAATTTATCAAGGCCATTTCATGTTTTAAGTTAAAAATTGATGGGTAGTCAAGTGTGGCTGAGGAAGTGGTTGTGATTAACAAGATATAAAAACCACTAAAGTAAAATTTTTGCTTTACAGGACAACCATGCTGATCAGCTGGGGATGAGAAAATAGAAGTGTTTAATAAGAGATGAAAATTGTTGAGGCAAATTCTTTAGGGAATTGTTTTCACAGGGTCAGAACACAGAATCTGTGTTTCTGAGGCAGTTAAAGTGCTTTGAACCAAATTTCGAAGTGTAAGATTCATCTAGATGGTACCAGTTATTTAGGGCCATAAGGGAACATGGAAAACATCTAATCTTGGCATTGGGAGACAGGGATGAAATCCCTTAAAAAAGCCAACGAGAGGCAATTTTAGCCCAGTTGTAGCAGATCTCAGGATTTTGAAAATGGCTGAAATGAGAAATATCTGGCAGGACAGAAGCAGCCATGGAGTGCAGTGGTCCTAAGACAAGCTGTGTAGATAAGAGAGAGTGGCAGCAGAAGAGTGACCCAAGTCCTTTGGAGGACTCAGAAAATTAAAGGGAATCTCAGACATTGGACATGAACAGAAATGAAATTTAGGGCCTAGGATTCATGTAACTTATGAGTTGTTTTGTTGTTTTGTGAGCTTAGAAGCCTGAGGCTTCAAATAATGTAAGAAATAAAGGGTTCCTTTGATGTAAACTTAAGGTTGAAAATTGCCCAGGCTGGCCCAGGCTGACCCAGGCTACCTTGAAACTAGAATCAATTAGCCACAAAGATAAGAAGGAAAGGAATGCAGGAACTGGCCCAGGCTATTGAGGCTGACTCAACGGCCATCTGGCAGGGCAGCGCCTCCCTTAGCTTACTAAGAGTCATACATTAACCAGACATCCTGCTATCCCCGAGAAACCTCACGCCCTTGAAATTCCTAAATGTTTTAGCCTGCACATACTATTCTGCTGACTTGTAATCACCTTGCTATGTTTGAATGAGCCAATCACATGTAACTGCGCCAATTCTCCCCATCCCCTGACCCTTACCCTATAAAAACCCCTAGCTTTTGAGTCTTGGAGTCGACTTCCTCTGTCTCCTGTGTGAGATAAGTGTTGACCAGGAGCTCCGCCATTAAAGCTCCTTCATGCTTTTGCATCAAGAAGTGTCTCGTGTTTTCTTTGGAGATCCCTGATACCCGCGACCTGAGGGGGCTCCCCAAAAAGGGGGTACTACAGACACTGAGTTATTTTGTGTTTTGGGTTTGATTTTGCTTTGAACCAATTGTGATTATGCTTTTAGCTCCTCCTTCTTGCAAAAAGAAAGTATTTAAATCATATTTTATGTTACAGGAGACTGGTATAGAGATTGAAATTTTAAAGACACTTTGAAATTTTAGAGTTTGAATATTTATTTAATTGTTTGACTTTATGACAGTTTATAAACTATCTTATGTCATGATGTTGATATTAGTGTGTTGTGTTAGGAATTAACAAAGAGGGAAAGGTTATGATTTATCAGTGATGTGTTTGAATGAAATGAAATCAACTGTGGTAGCTAGTATTTATTTCAAATTAGCATAAGCTATAGTCTTCTAAGAGGAAGGAAGCTCAACTGAAAAAAAAAATGCCTCCATAATGGTATAGGCAAGCCTGTAGGGAATTTTCTTAGCTCATGATTGATTTGGGAGGGTACAGCCTGGGCTGGCAGTTTTGAAGTCTATAAGATAGCAGGATAAGCAAAATATGAGGATTAAGGCAGTAAAAAGCACCACTCTATGGCCTTTGTATCAGCTCCTGCCCTTTTTGAGTTCCTGCCTTGTCTTCTCTTATGGACTGTTATTCTTCCCCTTTCTTCTCCATCTTATCTTTGGTCATGGTATGTTTTCACAGCAACTAACTAGGATACTTGGAAAACTATAAACTTGCTCCTAAAAGAATGTACACCCCAAATGAAAAGAAAACAAGTTTCTCTTGAGGCTAGAAAAGTGGCTCACAGTTAACAGCTCTTGCTATACAAACATAAGGATAGGAATTACAAATCTCCAGAACCCAGATAAATGCTGAGAAGGTATGTGGTAACTTCTCCTTTAATTCTTGGTTCAGAATATTGAGAGGAGATTTCTAAAGCAAACTGACTTCCTAGACTAGCAATATAGGTGAGCTATGGGTTTGACAGAGAAGTTTGTCTCAGTGAATATGATGGAGAGTAATCAAGAAAGACTTCTGATGTCAAGTTCCAGCTTCCACAAGCACACCTGCACATGTTCACACACACATACACAATCACAAATTTTTTCATGCCATGAAAATAACATAAATAAAGAAAAACACAGAAGTTCTAAAGCTCTCCAATATAATTTGTCAGTTGGATTAATGATGAAGATAAGAACATCCCAGGGCTAGAGTCATCAATAATTCTCAGTTCCTTCTCAAGCTGCAACCTATTTCTTCTATCTTCTTTTGGAAGCAAGGTTGATTATTCCTTCTCATAGTCCATAGCTCTCTGAAAAGAATATCTCATTTTCATTTGCAGACATAGTATTTCCTGTTTCAAATACATGTTGTTGTTGAAAATACTTCAATAAGGAGCTTCTACCTTTGATTATTTGATTTTTTAGTTTTTGATTATTGTTTCAAGATAAAAGACACAAAAGCTTTATATTCATAATAAGCCTTAATCAGCATTAGAGCTGGCAAATGTCTACACTCTGCTAGTAGAATCTATTTTCCCATGCATAACCCATTTTTTTAGTTTGCAATGTTCCATGTCAGCAGCTCTTAACTCCAATTAGCTAGCACTCCTGGCTATGTTTTCATGACTCACCTACCTAATGAAGACTTCCTTCTTTCTACACTTTATTCTCTCCCCTCCCTGGTCCTTCTCTGACCCTAATCCCAGCAATCTCAAACCTTACCTATCTCAATTCTGACAAGCTATTGACTGTGAGAATCATGTTACAAAGTGTCACTTGGGTCTACCTGCGAATTCTCTCAGACCTGGGAGCAACCAGGCAGGCCTTGGGTACCAGTATTTAGCACTACAATACATACCAAAAGATCAAACCTTAACATATACAGTTGACTGATTTTCTTTTGTGTTGTGAAGAAGCTCCATGACCAAGGCTACCAAGAAAACAAATGACTTAATTTGGAAATTTATTTCCAGCTTCAGAGGGTGAATCCATGGTGAAAGAATGACAGCACTCAGGCAAGCATGGTGTTGGAGGAGTAGCTAATAATCCAAATGTTGAGAGAGTAACTACAAGAGAGAAAGGGGGGGCAGGGAATGGTATGGGTTTTAGAAATTTCAAAATCCACCCAAATTAGCACACCTCCTTCAATTAGGCTATACACCCCTAACATGTCTGATAATTGTTGACCATGACTTCAAATGCATGAGTCTCTGGAGTCAATTCTCATTCAGATCACTACAATAGTTAACAGCAAAGTGAATCATTCTCCTCAATATTCATTGCCTGTGGGAGATCAGGGCATTGTATTTGTTGTCTGCCCACCACTTATTCACCGTAATAATTTGGAATTGTCAGTTGGAAAACTGATGTTAGTATATTTACTTGAGTAATTTTGGGGAGGATTTTTGTTTTGTTTTGTTTTGTTTTTTGTTTTGTGTTTTGTATTTTGTTTTTACAAAACAGAGATTTTCCTTCAATAGAATACAAGGAACTGGTAGTGTTTAAGTCTTCGGTTGCTCATTTCATTGTTTTTGTTCTTAATGTTCTGTCTAAGACTGAGTCCACACATAAAAAAAGAACAACAACAACAACAAACAAAAACAAAAAAACACAGGAGGGAAGGGGAGTTTCATGTAGAGAAGGAAACAAATAGACAGGTCCAGAAAGACTGAATGAAAATGGCACTTGTGTTTCTAAGTTTAGCAGAATTAAGTGTGTTGAAATAATAATAAGGTTCTCTCTTATGCTGACCAGGATGTGACATATTTTTAAGATACTGACAGGGAGTATCACCCACTTGACAATGAGCGAGAGAGACACATTTATTAAGAATATAAGCATGAGTCTTTAAAAGTTCCATTTACAGTGGCCTTGCTAGATACATTACATGGTCAGTTTCCTTTAATAGTCATAAAATTCTTAAATCTGAGAAACTGAGTTTGGTAGATGACTCAGTTTCTGAAACACTTAAAATGCAAGCATCTCCACAGTTTTGGACTCCAGGACAAGTGACTGAGGTGCATATTTTGCATGTCAAAGCAGACCTAGCCTCCAGGTTCTCCCAGAAGCCCTCAGTCTGGTTACCAGCACTGAACTTTTTAGCCCAGTGGCTTTGCTGCCCTTCCATCACTCCACCAGAGGCTCCTCTGTATAATCCATACATTTTGTTTTCTCTCCCTCTCCCCCTCCCCCTCCCCCTCCCTCCCTCCCTCTCCCTCTCCCTTTCTCTTTCTCTTCCTACCCCAACCCTCTCTGTCTCATGGTGATTGTCCTGGCCTCCATCTTGAGAGTCAGTGAACTCACACAAGAACAATTTAACAGTAAATCTGACTTTAATATATTCAAACCTTGCTTGAATTGGCTTATTTCACTGGTAGAGAAATATCTATCTGCTAGATATGGGTAGTAGCATGAGTCTGGAATCCCAGCGGTCTCTCTTTGAGACAGGAGAGAGAAAGAAGAGGATATCTTTGGAAGCTTTTCAGCTAGCTAGTCTGTAATCAGTGGTAACAAAAGAACCCTTTCCCCTAAGGACATAGTTTCCAGGAACCAACATTTTGTCCTTTGACCTCCAGATTATCCAGGATCTCCAAATACATCTATGGGAGTCACATATGTGGCCATAATCACACAAGTAACAAAGACTTTCTTTCACATAGATACACTAAACAGTGTATATTCTAATTATCCACTTTGAATTTTTTTTCTCAGTTTTATATTGACTCTACCAGACCTGAACCATAAGAGCAACACAACTGGAAATATAGTCAAAAGGAAATTATAGTCTTTCAAAAGAAATATTTCTTGGAACACACTTTTCATTAGCAATGTAAACCTCCCCTTTATCATCCTCTATAAGACGCATGGAGCTTTCAGGATTCTCACTCAGCTACAGGGCTGCTGAGGAAGATCCTATGGACTAAATGTACACATGGAAGAACTACAATCAAACAGTCATTAGAGCTTGCTTCCTCTTATCAGATTCAACGTGAGATGAAGTATTAAAATGTTATCACTCATTGCTCTGTGGTCTCCAGGTTCCATATGGTGTGAAAGGGAATTTGTCTCATTTCTTTGTGGCTCTTTAGGGTCAAGTGAATGCAGGAAGCCACTTGAGAAAACTCTTAATCCACATAGCTCTTAGAGATAATGTTTCTCATGTGCTTAAAATTTGAGCTACCAAATCATCAAGCAGAAGAGAGTTAGTCAATACTAGCCGTAGAAAGAAATAATCATCAGTATGGTATGAATGCCAACTTAATGCCAATTTAGTGTTTTATTGTTATGGTTATTTTCCATTTGACATTAACCTGTTTCCATAATTTAAGAAGATTTTTTTCCCTAAATCTGTAGATCATAAAGAAATAAATTCATTAGAAAATGGGTATAATGATCCTTTAATTCTGACTTGCAGGGAAAATAAATTAGGGCAGATTTGACCTTGGTAGGCTAAGAGATTAAGCACTGGGCTATCAAGTGAAGGCCGGTTCAATCACCACTCAGGAAGTTTCCACCAATGGTAATGCTGTTACAGTTGTTATGGGTTTGCATTTTATTTGCTTTAGTAACTTCAAGCTCCATGAATTCTGAGATCTATCTATTCTTAAGAGAAGACCAAGTAAAAAGCTTTGAAACACAGGAGTGAGCAGACTATGGTGAATATCCAATGGTACTTCCTGAGGCATCTCTAGAAAGAAATGGCTTTGTTAAAATGATTGATATGCCTAAACATATTTCTCTCCTCATTGTAAAAAGATACTTCTCTCTCTTTTTGGAGTGTTTGTAGGTAGATGTGTGGATACATGATTGTGTTACAGATATACAAATGTGTGTTAGTGTTTGTGTGTGTGTGTGTATATGTGTGTGTGTGTGTGTGTGTGTGTGTGTGTGTGTATTTACCAGAGAACCACTCTAGCTGTCACCACCCAGACACTGTATACATTTCTCTCTTTTATTTAACTTTTGTTTCTTTTCTTTCAGACTTGTATTATTTCCTTGAGGCTCACCAAGTAAGCTAGGATAGCTTTCCATGCAGCTGGAGGTATCCACTCTGTTTCCACAGAACTGAGATTAGAACCCACTCTGCTTCACCAGAACTGGGATTTGAAGTATATACCACTATATCTGGCTTTTCTACACAGGTTTGGGGACTTCCACTCAAGGCAATAACCTAATGACAGAGAGAAATTAAAAGTAAAGCTTAGCACCATCTTATAACTTGCCATAAAGAACCCATCTTCATTCATGGAGGGCAGCACATCTCAGCTTTATTAGTCACTTATTATGTGATGTGTGTACCTGCATGGTATAAGACACAAATGTAGGTGGTAGGACAATGTGTGAAAGTTAGTTCTCTCCTCTTAACATGTAGGTCTCATAGTTCAAACTCATTGTCATGTTTGGTGGCAGAAACCTTTGCCCAGAAAGCCATATTGCCAACCCCATCTCAATTTTAATGTGAATAGTGGCATTGGCTTTCTTCATGGGCTAGTATCTCCAACTGAGGAGTCCTTAGTAAATAATCTATTCTATTTATCATGTTGCCTAGATGACCAGGGATGGTGCAGAATATGTGCTAAATTACCAGACATTAGTACAGTGAGTTGCTCCTTCCTCTCACAGAATGAAAATGTACAAATTTGGTTTGGATTTGGAATGGAATTCTGCTGGGAAAAAAAATGAGGCTAATTTTATACTCAATTCCCTCTTAGAATCTACTGTGAAAAATGCTTGCAGATCATTACTTTACATAAAAAAGTCCCTAAGAGCAATGTTTTTCAAAAATTGTGGAGTGGGTAGCATTTGTTATCAAGTTTAATCACCATTTCTGTTCAACCCTTGCTCTCTGTATGCCCTGCTATTCACATATTCCTTTCTGCCAAAACCTATCTTGTTTTCTCAGTTTCCTTGCTGCTTTGAAACTTCACTTCAATACCTTTGCTCTCTTTCATTTTTGTTTTTATTTTTAAACTGCATCCATTTACTTGAGAGAATGAGATATCTGTGCCATAGCAAATGTATGGAAATCAGGAAAATTTAGAAGGAGTCAATAAATGCTCTTCCACCATGTGGGTTCTAAGGATTGAGCACAGGTCATTAGGTTGGGTTAATTGAGATCTTACTCACTTAACTACCTGCCCTATCCTCCTCTACTTTCTATTGCTTCTCAGGCTAGTTGTATCTTCTCAATAATGAGCCTTGTGTGTGTGTGTGTGTGTGTGTGTGTGTGTGTGTGTGTGTATGAAACTCCCCCTATTTTCAACTGGAGATCATTCACAGGCCACAAATTTGAACTTAATGGTGACCCAAAATAATTATTCTTGCAGCATTTTGGGTCTAGAGGAAGGCCATCTGGCTTCAGGAAGATGTTTTCTATTCTTAGAGCAGTGAGGAAGTTTATGGAATTTTCTTCTCAACCATAATCCTGTCTACCTGATATATCTGATATAAAGAACCACAAGCAGAGGATAATGTGGCCCTTAAACCCTTATAGGCATCTTGCTTTATTCTTCTTGTGGCCATGCCTATGTCGGTTGATTTAAATAGATGAAGGGTTCTATGAATATTTTGTACAACAGAATATTTCCATAAAGGGTATTAGAAGAGAATGTTCTTATAGATTGTATGACATAAAGATGATTCCATCTGAATTTTGAATAGGCAGATAGCATAGTAAAGTCAACACTTTGTAAACATGAGGACTTTGATTTGATAACTGAACAGAAGAAAAAGCCATGCCTTCGGCAGTAGTTCACAGCCTTTCTAATACTGCATTCCTCATGTTGTAGTAACCCCAAGCTGTAAAATTATTTCATTGGTATTACATATCTGTAATCTTGCTACTGTTGTAAAAGATAATTTTAATATCTGGTATGCAGTATATCTGACATGTGATCTCTGTGAGGTCTTAACCCAAAAGAAGGGAACAACTGACCTAGAGGCACATGTCTAGAACATTTGTATACACAAACACATACCAAATCTGACATTGATGGTAAGAAAACTTTAATAAATTTCCCCTCAAACTTCTACAATGTCCATTAAAATGAGTATTCAATGACTCAAAATACTTTGAGACCAATAGACAATACTAATATAACAGTACTATTAATGAAATAGAAACTTTAAAATACAGTTTCCCTGTATTAAAAAACAAACATGTAAGGTCTTGTTGAGTTTCAAGAAATAAGTATCTGAAACACTTTAAAATATATGTGCATATTTTTGAGAGAAGGGAATTAGATGTAGGCAGTAAGCCTTGAGGCAGTTTTAAAGTTTACCATGAGAGTGAAGAGGTGAGAGGAACAACTAGACAACTTGAATGGAATCTGAGAATGTCAAATCTGGAGACCTTGCAAATGGAAGATTGACTTGACTTTCAGGGTAATCTTTAAGGGAAACCACAGCAGAAGAAAATTGTCTAATGCAATGAGGAATAAGGGAAAAGTCATGCTTACTTTTGATGTGACCCTGAGTGAAGAGAAAACAGATTAGTGTAAGCAAATCATGGTGTAGGAAAAAGAAATAGACTCAGAGGGGCCTTGGGAAGAAGGTGTTATGCAAGAAAACGTAGGAAGGAATAATGAGGGAGATTATGAGCAAGCTATGAAATCATGAAAAAATAGCTAATTAAAATCTCTTACAGCATGGTACTAACATTAACAATTTATTCTGAGAAGTTCTATCAAAAGCTTAATGTGATAGAGCTTCAGAATTCAAACTTATACCCCTATTCTGTCCAGGAAACAAAACCTGAATGACTGGAATTATCCGCATGTACCACCTGAGAGAACAAAGGCAAATGTTATTGGGGAAAAATGTTCCATTTTCCATCCTCCAGAAGTTAGTTCTTGGAACTCAACAACATCAGAACCCAGTTCTCCCAAGAGAGAAAGTCCTGGATACAAAAACATGCCTTAAAGCAACATAATCATCTAAAAATCCCATTTCATAAAGATGATAGAGGCCTTTAATGAACATATAAATAACTCCTTCAAAAAAATAAAGGAAAACAGAGGGAAACAGGTATAAAAACTTAACAAAGAAACAAATACATCCGCTAAAGAAATACAAGAAAATACAATCAAGTAGGTGAAGGAATTGGACAAAATGGTTGAAGAATTAAAAGTAGAAAGGAAAACAATAAAAAAATGGAGACACACAAGAGATGGACAACTTAGGAAAGGGATCAGATAGATACAAGCATCACACACACAAACACACACACACACACACACACACACACACATACACACAAGAGATAGAAGAGAGAATGTCAGGCGTATAAGATACCAATGAAGATACTGACACATGAATCAAAGAAAATGGAAAGTGTAAATACCTCCTAACCCAAAATATCCAGGAAATGCAGAACACAGTGAAAAGGTCGAATATAATAATAATAGGAAAAGAAGAGGGTGAAGAATCCCAGCTCAAGGGGCTAGAAAACTTATTAAACAAAATCATAGAAGAAAACTTCTCTAACTTAAAGAAATCCATGGCCAAAAATGTACAAGGAACATATACAATAGCTAATAGACTGGAGCAGAAAAGAACCCCCCCCTCACATAATAATCAACAAATTAAAACCCTAAATGCACAAAATAAAGAGTATTAAAACTATAAGTAAAAAGGGCCAAGTATCAGGTAAAGGCAGACCTATCAGAATTATACCAGAATTGTCAACATACTCTAAAAGGCAGAAGATCCTGGACAGATGTCATAAGACACTAAGAGAACACAAATGCCATACCACTCAGCTATAACCAGCAAAACTCTCACTCATCATAGATGGAGAAACAGATATTCTATGACAAAACCAAATTTAAACTGTATATTTCTACTAATCCATCCCTAGAGAGGATACTGGAATGTAGCTATGACCAACAAAACACAAGAAATTAAACATTTCACAACAAACCTAAAAGTAGAGAATCATACAGATATAATACCACATCAAGCCATAAAAATAATAGAAACTGACAATCATCTATCTTTAATATCTCTCAACATCAATGGACTAAATTTTACAATAAAAAGACACAGGCCAATAGACTGGCTACATAAACAGGATTCAGCACATTGCTGCATTCAAGAAACACATCCAAGTGACAAAAGAGACACTAACTCAGAGTAGGCGGTTAGAAAAAATTGCCCAAGCATATGGTATCCAGAAACAAGCTGGAATTGACATTTTATTAATTGATAAAATATAGTTTCAACCAAAAGCTATCAAAAGAGATGGGGAAAAACATTTTATAGTCATCAAAAGAAATAACCACCAAGATGAAATATCAATTCTGAACATCTATGACCAAAGCATTGAACCTTAAACATTTATAGAGGGAGATTTCAATGCCACACGCTCCAATGGACAGGTCTTTGAAACAAAAACTAAACGGAGACACAGTGAAATCAACAGAAGTTATGAACCAAATGGATTAAACAGATATATGAAGAACATTTCATCCCCCCAAAAAAGAATATACAGTCTTGTCAGCACCTAATGGAACCTTTTCCAAAACTAACTATATAATTAGACACAATAAAATACTCAATATATACAAGATGATTGGAATAATCTCAGGCATTCTATCAAATCACTAGTGCATAAGGCTGGATATGAATAACAAAAAAGGAAAAGAGAGAGAGAGAGAGAGAGAGAGAGAGAGAGAGAGAGAGAGAGAGAGAGAGAGCCAGCCTACTGCATACTCATGAAAACTGAACAACTATCTCCTCAATAAATAATTGAGTCAGGGAAGAATTAAATAAAGAAGATAAAGACTTCTAGATTTCA
>NC_034594.1:79647592-79649240 GCF_900095145.1 Mus pahari | reverse complement strand
AAAGAAAGAACAAAACAAAAACAAAAACAAAAAAAGAAACTGGAGACATTGCATACCAGCAACTTAACAGCACAACTGAAAGGTCTTGAATAGAAAGAAGCAAACACATCCAAGAGGAGTAAATGGCAGGAAATAATCAAACCCAGGATTGGTATCTACCAGTTAGAAAATGAGAGAAAAATACAGAGAATCAAGAAAACCAAGAACTGATTCTTTAAGAAAATTAACAAGATAGATAAATTTTTATCCAAGCTGTCTAAAAGGCACAGAGGCAAAATCCAAATTAGCAAAATCAAAAATGAAAAGGGAGGTACAATGACAAAAAACAGAAGAAATTAAAAAAAAAAATCATCAGAACCTTCTACAAAGCCTACTAAACAAAACCAGAAAATCTAGATGAAGTGGATTTCTATACAGATACCACATACCGAAGTTAAATCAAAACCAGGTAAAATATTTAAAAAAATCTCATAATCTCTAAGCAAATAGAAATAATCATTAAAAAACCTCCCAACCAAAACAAACAAACAAAGAAATCCAGGGCCATATGTGTTTATTGCAAAATTCTGTGAGACCATCAAGTAAAACCTAATACCAATACTTTTCAAACTATTCCACAAAATAGAAACAGAAGGAGTACTACTTTATTCATTCTATGAACCATAGTTACTCTTATATGTAAACTACATAAAGACCCAACAATGAAAGGGAACTTCAAGCCAAATTTGCTTATGAATATTAATGGAAAAATACTCAATAAAATTCTCTCAAAGCAAATCCAAGAACACAGTAAAACCATGCATGATAACATAAGCTTCATCCCAGGAATGCAAGGAAGAATAAATACACTTAGACACATTGACACAATACACTATAGGGAGAAACTCAAGGAAAAAGTCACATGATCATCTCATTAGATGCTGAAAAACCCTTCCACAAAATTAAAAAAAAAAAAAAAAAAAAACTCTTGGAGAGATCAGGAATGCATAGCACATACTTAAACATACTAAAAGCAATATATGGCAAACCAACAGTCAATACCAAATTAAACTGAGAGACACTAGAGACAATTCACTAAATTCAGGGACAAGGCAAGGTTACCCACAATCTCCTTATCTATTCAATATAGTACTTGAAGATCTAGCTATAATTAGGCAATGAAAGGTAGAGTAATTAGATCAATAGGATACAATTTGAAAATATACAAAACAAAGGTTAATTATTTGCAGATGATATGATAATATACATAAGCAACCTCAAAATTTCACCAGAGAACTCCTACAGCTGATAAACAATAATAGCAAAGTGTTAGATATAAAATTAATGCAAACAATTCAGTACCCTGATAAACAGGCTGAGAAAGAATTTAGGAAAGCATGCATGGACTGGTCCTAGGCAATGGATACATATATAGCAGAGGACTGCCTCCTCTGCCCTCAGTGGGAGAAGATTTACTTAATCATCAAGAGACTTGAGGCTCCAGGGAAGAGGTAGGCCCAGAGAATTGTGGGGAGCATCCTCTTGGATGCAAGGGAAAGGATGAATAGAATGAGGAACTGTGGGAAGGTGGCAATGGCTAGAATGTAATAAGAGAGAGAAAGAGAGAGAGAGAGAGAGAGAGAGAGAGAGAGAGAGAGAGAGAGAGAGA
>NC_034594.1:79643555-79647524 GCF_900095145.1 Mus pahari | reverse complement strand
CACACACACACACACACACACACACAGACACACACACACACAGGAGGTTTGGTTCACAAAGGAGAAATTCACATTTTGTACAAAGCAGAAATGTCTAAGATACAGAGAACAGGAACTCACCATGACTATGTTACTGAACCTGAATAAACAGCTTCAGAAATAGATTTTTTATTATTATGAGTATTATTACTACACAGGAGGTAGAGTGAAAAATAGTCCTATTTTTTCAGTCAATTTTTTTTGTTCAGTTTATCAGTCTGTCACTTGGGAATTGACATTTCAACACTTACTTTACATTTGGTTTATGTCCTGGAGATGCTATTTTCTTCATGACTCTAGATCATTTCTTGTCAACTCATTCTCTGCAACAATATTTCAGAGAACAGATTCTCTGTCATGCAAATCTACATTTTGTACATGAAAAAGAGCAACTTCTAGACCCTTGACAAGGATTAGGAGGTAACCAAGAACACTCTACATGCCCTACAAATACTTTCTGAGAAGTCATTCCAAAAGGATATATCAAAACTCAGAGTTAAGGGCTGCAAAAGTTTTATAGGACAGTGGTTTCTTGTGTTTAATCCATTATAGTTTATGATATCCAAAATTTCCAGTGTTTTCTAAACTGTAATGTGACCACCAGAACCAGAGAATATGAGAGTTTCACAAAAAAGCTGAATCAGTAGGAAAGTAGGGGCAACCATTCAAATATATAAATAATTTCAGAATCTGAAAAACACCTGCACCTGCCAATTTGTCAAACAGGGATACACAGATGGAATAGATAATACAGAAATGGAGCCATGGAGATTGCTTCTTGAAGATCTGATTTTGGATCTCGAGAACCCACATAAAGCCAGACTTAGTAGTCTAGCTATTTGTAATCCCAAAGCTCCTATGCCTGATTGGAAGAGAAGACAGAATCACTTGAAGCTCATAAGTCAGAATCATCTCCACTAATGTAAAAAGCACAGAACAAAAGATCCTGCCTCAGAAAAGGTAGAACAACCAGTGCTTGAGGTTGTTGATATCAAAAAGCATCCTGTGGCACACACTTGTTTACAGGAATATATGTGAATGTGCACACACACTATACATTATACACATGTGCACATGAGAAATACTTAAAATAAAACTCAGCTGTATGTTCTATACAAGATCACACATGAAGCTTTAAAAAGAAAAAAATATTGAAAGGAAAAGATGAGAGAAGGCAAGTCAGAAACTGTAACCAAAGCAAGGGCCTGTTTGTCTACATTAGTTGTAGCCAAAATATATTTAAGCTTTAAGATGCATTCTTAAAGCTTAGTATCCTTTAAGATACAAAATTCTTCAGGAAAGTATAAAATGTTGAGTGTTGTATAAGCAATACATATTCTCTAACAGAAAGTGAAAATTCATAAAACCTGTAATAAAAACAGAGACTCTCTCCATTTAATGTGAGCTTTGAATCTTCATTCTGCAGCTCAGCTTCCTACTTCATTCCTTTAGGTTAAAACTAAGGAAATGCAAGTAAAACATTGACTATGTTAAAAAGTTAATAATTTTAAAATTTAAATGAAAATGATATTTATTTGATTCCCTTTTCCTCTAGGTTATTAAATAACCAACAACATAGTTAAAATAAACAACTAACAATTAATCAATTAATAAAGTCGACATGAATGGCATTCTGCACATTGCCACATGTGGAGCTCAGTATATCCCATGTCTAAACCTGTATCAAGACTATGTATGGGAGTAGTGTCTTCTGATGTGAACCACTGAACACACCTACAGTGGAAAGAGATTCATCAAGTTTAACAACATCTATGAAATATATAAAAGAGAAAAACAGACCTGTGACTTTGCCTAGAATGAGTGACCTCACTGTTGGGAACTTAGCTTCCAGGGACAAGTTATAACTGAAGAATTGCTGGTCCATCTTTAGGAAAACAAAACAAAGCCATTGCCTGGGCTTTGAGAAAACATAAAACAATTCTTTCTGTAAAGAGCTTATAGTCCCACACAGGGTAAGCTCCTCTGTGGAATTCACTTTCAAGAGAGATTTGAAAAAATCCCAGCTGCTGTCACCAGTGCAGATAAAGTAGGTTTTCTTTAGTTCTTGTGAAATAGGGTCTTTCAAGGGCTTCCATATCTTTAGAAAGCCTACAGGGCTATTGTCATGTATTAATCTCCCCACTGAGAATTTTCACAGGATTCTTCTCTGAAAACAAGGAAGCAGAGAACCCCATCTGGTACCTGCTCTGCCACATTAAATGGGACCCCACTGTGAGGCTCATTCTCCTTCTTCCTCCCATCTTGTTCTTACAGCCACCACCATTTCTTTCCTTCCACATCCCTGACCTACTTGCTCTCTGGTGTGGACTGTAGGACTTCCTAGACATGAAATAAAGTTTGATAACTATTTTTGTAAAGGATGGAAATATTGCTGCTACTGACAGTGCTAGTTGATCCATCTGTACTGGAAGGCTGGACAGAAGTAACTGCTGGATTCTCCAGGCCTTGATTTCTAGGGTGCTCCTTTGGCAATCACTCCTGGCTTCAGGTGCTGCTGATTCTGGTTTGTCTCCTTCCCCACCTTCTATTTCCTGGGCTGTACATCCAATTAATGTTCATCTTTTTCAGTCCCATCAGATCCTGAAGATTCTTCCAATCTCTATTATTTTGGGAAGAGTATGCATATATGTGTATTATTTAAAAGTGCGGAAAAAAACCCAGGTGCCATTCCTCAGGACTCTCTACCTTTTGCCTTAGACTGGGTCTCTCTTTGGCCTAGAACTTCACCAGTTAGGTAGGTAGCCTGAACCAGCAGGCTCCTGGGTGCCCTGGCCCGCGGGACACTTTATTTCATGGTCCTTGAAGGGGATCACAAACCTAGAGAGAAATGGAAATAAAGAAAGAGGCGAAGACCATGCATGTGTGTCATAGTCTCTTTTACTAAGGGGAGATGCTCAGGTTATATACAATTTGGAGAGGGGTGATCAAAGGTATACAGTGAGAGAAATAATTGGGAAGAGTTATTTGCAAGTCTAATATATTTAGTGATTCATCTAGGGTCCGTGGCGCCACTGCCTTGGGACATAGGGCGGCTTATCTAAGAGCCTATCTCGGGGTTCCGGATCCTCCTGACAGTTCAAGGTGACAACTGTGGGCAGCTCTGGAATGTGAGAAGTCTCCTTCAGTCCTTGATATCTGTTTAGGTCTTGCTGGTT
The DNA here is from genome assembly GCF_900095145.1 of Mus pahari. Taxonomy (NCBI): domain Eukaryota; kingdom Metazoa; phylum Chordata; class Mammalia; order Rodentia; family Muridae; genus Mus; species Mus pahari. The sequence continues at coordinate 79,644,309 of NC_034594.1, read as the reverse complement.
CCCAGGAGTGGCCTTGCAGAGAGAGAGGGGGAAGTGCTCTTGACAAAGAACTATGTGGCTTTTAGCTACATACTGTGAAAACACCTGGGCTGCGGGATGCCCTGGGTGTAAGATGCCTGGGTTTTCTCAACCTGGTCCCTGACACCTGGGAAGCACTTTGTCTCTCTCTCCTCTCTTACCATTGTGGGATTAGAAGGATGTGCTTGTCATCCCTCTTAGATTAGTCTAAGGCTTCTGGGATTTGAACTTGGATCCTCATGCTTGCAAGACAATTCTTTCATCATCTGAGCCCTGCCCTATGCCCCCATCCCTATCTTCCCATCTCCGTGTTGAACATCTGAATCATTTAATAGTGCAGAGGCTAGAATGGTGGAGAAACAGTAACAGTCATATGATGGGGTGAGTGAGCTTTCTCTACTTGGAGAAAATCAAATGGGTCAGGACAAATACATAATATTTCCATCTAGTTCCTCCTTACAATTTTCTTTCTACACACACCCACAGAGTGACTCTATTCAAGAATCTCCTGACCATACAATTTATCATAAAACCTTACTACAAACCTGTATGTAGTATTAAACTATAACCTGGAATTATGATTTAAAGTAAACATCTTCTGACCTGTTGATTTTTTTCTTTTCTTTTTTTTCTTTTTTCTATTTTTTTGTATTGTTTTTCAAAACAGGGTTTCTCTGGGTAGCCCTGGCTGTCCTGGAACTTACTCTGTAGTCCAGGCTGGCCTCGAACTCAGAAA
>NC_034594.1:79641445-79643471 GCF_900095145.1 Mus pahari | reverse complement strand
TTTCTTTTTTTTTTTTTTTTTTTTTTTTTTTTTTTTGAGATTAATTATCACAGCAACAGAAAAGAAACTAGAATACCTTTACTTCTCCACAAGGATAGATCAATCCTTCACACATTTCACCTGTAACGATTTGGAACCTATCCACTTAGTTCAGAAATGTTTACTGAAGATCTGCTGTTAGGGAATGTTTGGTAAAGAGGGAACTTTGAAATAATAAATGCAAACCAAGTCCCTGGTTTCATCAAACTTACATTCTAGGGGAGAGTTACAGGACAAAATGTAAGTAAGTAAATTATATTCCATGTCAGATAACATGAATTACTAAGAGAAAAGAATAAAATTACACAAGCCTAATGGAAAGTGTATGTGAAAAGCCAAAGGAATTGGTTGCTGGACATTAGGAGAGGTCTGGATATTGGTAGACTTTGATATATTGGCAAATGCAGGATATGCAAAACTATGAGATATGCAAAACTATAAATTACCCATGATTACAGCTATAAAACAGTAGTGGTCTAGTAGAGTACTGTGTTCCCCTACTGTCTAGTAGGGGAGATGACAGAAAAAGAGCTATACAGGGATAGCAGTGATCACCTGATGAGAAAAACCACAGTGACCTGAGAAAAAAACTCAGAGAAGAGTGGTCCGATTCAACCCAAATGTAAATCAAGACCCAAAGACTGAGAGCAACAGAGGCTGTCATGCCCATGTTGTGTAGGAGCCTCCTCTGTTGGAGAAAAGCTTGAGAACAGGGAAGCATGGAGTAGACCGTGCCTAGCTGCCATGAGAAGCATGCAGTATAGGACTTCTCAGAATCTGTGAGTTCTGGAACACTGTGCCTTTCAGTTCTTGAGAAACTGAGGTTTTCCCTCAGGCAGTGAAGTGTTCAGACTGTTTTCTGTTTCTCTGTACATTCTGTTTTAACCTTAACCAGACAATTGGTCTTAGACATGAATCTTGTGTGCTTTGTACAGCTGGCAAACATCATTGTATCCTGGCAATTACAACTGTATTTATCCTGGTAATCACTACTGTAGTCTCTTATCAGGATATAAAACATCTGATTGTTCACAATAAAATTGTCACAGCCTCAGTTTTGCTGCAGCCCCTCCAACCAGAGCCTGCATTTATTCCTTCACTGGCCATATCAGGTAACCTTTGTCTGCTAAGGAAGCATGGATGATTACACTTGGGGAAAGGGAAATGATATATACAATGGGGAATCTCATTAAGCTTGGTAAGTAAATAATTTAAAGTTTTGTTGAAGTCCTTGAAACTGGACAGATACACTAGGTCTAAGCCCTTATCTCCCCGAAGTGAGTTGCCTAAAAGAAGCACTTTCCTACCTATTTCTCTGCCTTCAAGTTGTACCATGCATGGCAGGTTTATAGCTTTAGTGAGTTGCCACACATGCTGGAGTAGATTTTGTTGACATAGATGTCTTTAAGTCACTTCTGATCCCGTAACCCTTCACCCATATTCCTGCTAGTAATTTACGTAAACCTCATTGGTTCACTAATTTAGACATAGTGCTGTCCTTACGTTGATTTGCTGTTTGCTCCCTATATGGAGTGAGTAGACATTTGTTCATGCCTCAACAGAAATGTTGCACACAAGACTCCAACACTGGGTTTCTTTGAGTACAACAATTTTTGTGTAACATGGTATGAATAAGGGGAAGGAGGGTATAGTAGTCGTTAATGTTGATTGTCAACTACATGTAATTTAGAATCACCATAGAAACAAACATTTTTTATTAGATATTTTCTTCATTTACATTTCAAATTCTATCACCAAAGTCCCCTATATCCTAACTATTCAAAGAATCAACCAAACCAGGAGCTGGTTCTTTGAGAAAATAAACAAGATAGATAAACCCTTAGCCAGACTAACTAGAGGGCACAGGGACAGTATTCTAATTAACAAAAACAGAAATGAAAAGGGAGACATAACAACAGATCCTGAGGAAATCCAAAACATCATCAGATCCTACTACAAAAGACTATATTCAACAAAACTGGAAAAC
>NC_034594.1:79616831-79639734 GCF_900095145.1 Mus pahari | reverse complement strand
CACATAAAACTAGAGACACTGAAATTGATAGAGGAGAAAGTGGGGAAAACCCTCGAAGATATAGGCACAGGGAAAAAAGTCATTAACAGAACAGCAAGGGCGGCTTGCGCTGTAAAATCAAGAATTGATAAATTGGACCTCATAAAATTGCAAAGCTTCTGTAAGGCAAAAAACACTGTCAAAAAGACAAAAAGGCCACCAATAGATTGGGAAAGGATTTTTACCAGTCCTAAACCTTATAGAGGACTAATATCCAATATATACAAAGAGCTCAAGAAGCTGGACTCCAGAAATTCAAATAATCCCATTAAAAAATGGGGTAAAGAGCTAAACAAAGAATTCTCAACTGAGGAATACCAAATGGCTAAGAAACACCTGAAAAAATGTTCAACATCCTTAACCCTCAGGAAAATGCAAATCAAAACAACCCTGATATACCATCTCATTCCAGTCAGAATAGCTAAGATTAAAAATTCAGGTGACAGCAGTTGCAAGCTTGTACAACCATTCTGGAAATCAGTCTGGCGGTTCCTCAGAAAATTGGACATATTACTACTGGAGAATCCAGCAATACCTCTTCTGGGTATATACCCAGAAGTTCTTCCAACTGGTAATAAGGACACATTCTCCACTATGGTCATAGCAGCCTTATTTATAATAACTAAAAGCTGGATAATACCCATGTGTCCCTCAATAGAGGAATGGATACAGAACATGTGGTACATTTAAACAATGGAGTACTACTCAGCTATTAATAACTATGAATTTATAAAATTCTTGGGCAAATGGATGTATCTGGAGGATATCATCCTTAGTGAGGTAACCCAATCACCCAAGAAGTCACTAAAAATGTACTTATTGATTAGTGGATATTATTCCAGAAACTTAGAATATCCAAGATACATTTTGCAAAACACAAGAAAACCAAGAAGGAAGACCAATGCATGGATACTTCATTACTCCATAGAATAGGGAACAAAATACTCATGAAAGGATATAGAAACAGACACAAAAATTTAGAGCTAAAATGAAAGGATGGACTATTCAGAGACTACCCCAGCTGGGGATCCATCCCATCATCAGCCACCAAACCCAAATACTATTGCACATGCCAGCAATATTCTGCTGAAGGGACCCTGATATAGCGGCCTTTTTGAGGCTATGACAGTACCTGGCAAACACAGAAGTGGATGCTCACAGTCAGTTATTGCATGGAACACAGGGCCCCCAGTGGAGGAGGAGAATGTACCCAAGGAGCTGAAGGGTGCTGCAACCCTATAGGTGGAATAACATTATGAACTAACCAGTACTCCCTGAGCTCATGTCTCTAGCTGCATATGTAGCAGAAGATGGCCTAGTCGGTCATCATTGGGAAAAGAGGCCCCTTGGTCTTGCAAACTTTATATAACCCATCACAGGGGAATGCCAGGGCCAAGAATTGGGAGTGGGTGGATAGGCAAGCAGGGGCGGGGGTATAGGGAGCTTTCATGATAGCATTTGAAATATAAGTAAAGAAAATATCTAATTAAAATAAAGGCAAATAGACAGAAGGAAGTTGGAGATGTGATTGTGAGAACACCATGAGATCTGACTCACAGGTAGTAAGGTAGGCCTATCGAGCTCAGCCTTGGAAGAACGAGAGAAAGCATACAAGGTCTTAGGTTCAAGTAAGAGGAGATAGGCTAACAAGAATGTGTACTACCTCTTCTAAAGGATATATAATTCACAGATTAACTGAGTACAGTCATTCTCCGAGAAAGAAGGCATTGCATCTGTTGGTAGCAAGGAAAAAGGAGGTCATTTGGTGTGACAAATTTGGAGGATAATGGATGAATGGATTAAAGTTACCTGAGAAAAAAGGTGATTGTTAAGCTGATTAACATTCTCATTTATGAACAAAAAGGAGTAGCCTAGACTTTTGTTGAACTTTATTAAGATCTGACCTGTTCTGCTGTTGGATCTTTATACAGCATTACTAATATTTTACAGAAGCCTACCACATTTTTTCTCAAGTAGTTTTGCCTGTGCACACATAAACTCTTTAAGAACCTTCTCATTATTTTCTACCCAGGTAGCTCTTCCTTATCCACAAGCCCCAGTTTTAGTAGTAATGTGTAGAAGAGACCTATACCTTCACAAAGGCTTCTGTATTATCTGTGCTCTCCTCTGTGCCCACCCGTACCCAATGCCCACTTCTGCTACAGCCCTTCTATAGTCTTATGTACATTCATTCCTCTTTGCATGCATTGTTCTTGTTATGTGTTCTGGATAAATGCTGATTAAACTTGAGCACAACTAGGATGTCCAGTGATTCCTCCTCTCCAGTAGTTTCTGATGAAATAGCCCTGGTAGGGGAATTCTAGAATTTTATTTGTAGCTCTTTGGTGATGCCAATGGAAAGGAAGAACACTGATAAGTGCTGTGCAAGGGTCTGGGGTAAATCTATATTCTAGTATGGGGATTTATTGATCTCAGAAATGTTTGATAAAGAAGCCTTGGCATGTATGCTTTGTGGAAAGGTGGGAAGATAAGTATCTGAACGGAAAGTTCTGGTCCATCTCTGCTGATGTTTGCCTGGTGCACTCTTCTGTTGGCCAGATTCCCTGTGCTGATGGTGAACATGTGACTTTCTCCCTTGCTTAGTTGCTAGTGAATCTATAAACTTCCTTGAAAGGAAAAAGGGGGGCAGATTAGATTTAAGAATAGCAAGTACAACATAAAAAGGCCTCATCAATTTTTTCACAAATTGATGATTGCTATTTTCTGTTCCTCAGTGACTTAGCATTAATTTTAAAGCATCCATGTGTTCATCAGAGTTGAAATATAAACTTCTGATTATAGATATGAATTAAAGTGAATGTACTTCTGTGCTGCTGCTGCTGCTGTTGCTATTGTTATTGTTGTTGCTGTATGTGCCCTGTTAAATTAAAGTGATAGATTGAGACCATTACAATAGTGTAGAGTTGTAATTTTAGCACTTTCTAGGCTGAGACAATAAGATCAGGGTTTCTAAGCCAGTTGGGAGACACAGTGATATAGTCCCTCAAAAAAACAGCTATAAAGAAAAAGGAAAGAGTGTTAGAAGAAAGGAAGGGAGAAAGGATGGTGGTGGGGGAGAAGAAGCAGGGTAGATGTAAGAAATCCAAGCACACCCACAGACCTATTTTGTTACTGGAATGTGATAACTTAAACATGACATGGTCACTCTCATGACATGATACTCTAGCAATCACCTTCCTACTTCTGAGCTTGAGAGAGACAAGACCTTACTGTCTTCAACAATTGAAGTGTAAGGGGATTTTGGAATGTCCTGAAAGGCATATGAAGAATCTTCCTTTCTTGCCTTTTTGTGTGTGATGAGGAAGAAAATAATTTAGAGATCCAGAAATTCAAGGAATCATAGCAGAATTACATAATTACATAATAAATAACAAATTTAATAAATACATTTAAATAAATAAAAAGGTTAAATAAAAATATAATTACAGCTACTGTAGTATAAGTATCATTTATTTTTAATTTGAAAGCTCCTTTATATGAAAACATAACATAGAAGACATACATTCACTGGCTTCCTTATCCCAGGAACATGCTCATTTCAGTTTTGCAACATGCCTGACAGAGATGGTGTTCAGTGGCCCAAGTGCATAATACATGATGCTATGCTCACTGTGTGTTGTCAGCAGAAACTCTCCTTGAATACACAAGAGATCAGAAAATGTTGTGAACAGAGCACAGTGTCACACTATGATGGCAGTAAGGAAAAAGTATTTTTACTCAAATGTGGGCCAAGAAATATGATTCTGATCCAGTTTTTCACATATCTACATTTATTTGACCTTCCTCAACTCACTCATTTTTCCCATTGCTGGCAGTCATAGGAAAACATCAGGCTTGTGTACAAGATTGATATTCTTAGTCATTGTCTCAGTGCTCAAATCCCTTTCCTTTTCTTTGTATCCTTCTGTGAAAGGAAATATTCACTCTCTCTCTTTCTTCCCTAGGGGTCTCTATCTCCATAGTCTCCATCGAACCTACCCAAAGGCAAACACTTTAGGTTTATAGTCCCAGAGGTAGCAGACTATATCTGGGAATGGACTATCAATTCTACAAACTAAAGAATAGGCTAAATGCCCTGTCAGAAGTATATTGGAAGTAATCTGTCATACTCCATTTATGAACCTTGTTGTCTCATGTTTCTGGTGCACATTAACAGTGCTATGGATCAGAGAAGACTTTCTCTGCATAAATATCAGCAGAGATTTACCATTTACAATTGAAAATAAAAAACAAAAGTGATTTTTTTTTAGATGAAGTTATCTCCTCTTTTCCAAATATGTTCCTTAAAAAGAATTGTAATAGAATGCACTGTGGCCTTCACAAGAAGCCCATAAAATTTTAGTGGATCCTTTTAATATTGAAGCACTCAAATTATATCTACCTTCTTTTTCTTCCTTTTTTGTAACTTTGAGACAAACCTTTACTTTTATACTTCTCCCACTTGCTCTCTGTCTCTCTCTGTACCTCTTTCCCTGTCTGTACCTCTTTCCCTGTCTTTCTCTGTCATTGTCTCTGTCTCTTTGTCGCTCAATCTCTCTTTGTCTCTGTCCACCCTTCCTGTGTGTGTGTGTGTGTGTGTGTGTGTGTGAATTACTACAAAAAATAATAGTGGAGTCTGATTAGATGCCTCAACACGTGTATGTGTTTGACTACACAGAAATAGATCCCACATAGAAGGACAGAATTGATTCTCAGAAGTTGTTTTCCGATCTCCACACACATGGCATGTGACACAGTGCACTCATCTAGAAACACATAATGAATATATAAATATGGTGAAGTCCTTAATTGAAAATGATAGTGCAAAACTTATACTAAAAAAGAGACCAACAATTAGAACTAAACATAGTAATGAGGATGCTCCTATAAAGAAATTACATTTATATCCCCCCCCAAAAAAATAAAAATAAATAAGTAAATAAACCCTTACTAAACAAATTTCATTATGGTTGAGTTCCTGCCTTGTATGTTCATCTAGATACTTCTTTGCTTTATTTAATTTATTTATAAAATGAAGTTCTTCACTTCATTTTATAGATATAAAAAAAAAAAACAAAAAAAAGAGAGAAAGAAAGGTAGAAATTGAAGATCTTTAAATATTTACTTAATATTACTTGAGTTAGGTGGTATAAAAACTCAATCTAGCTGCTTCCAAATGTCAGAAGCATTCTTTAAAATGCAACAGTCCCAAAGAGCCAGTCCTCCTTGAGCAGAGGGTTCTGCAGTGGGAGAAATTTTCACATTAGACTACTTTCTCCACATCCTTCAGTATTCGGCATAAAGTTGTTTATCTTGGAAAACTACCTGGATTTTCCAAGATCATAGGCTTGTTATCATCTTTATTCTAACATACACTGTGCTTTATTGGTGGTAATCTGTAAATTTGCTACAAGTCAGGGCATACCTTTGGTGTATGTGTTTGTGTATTTTATTTGTATGTATATGTAGCATGCACATATGCCAGTATGTATATCCTCTTAACTGTTCAGTCTAAACGTCAACAGAGTGTCTTCTGTGCTTTATCTTCACCTACATTTTTTTCACCTACATTTTTTGAAGCAGGGTCTCTGATTGGTTGACTTAAGAGCTCATTAAATGGTTAGAAAGATTGGCCATAGAGCCCTCTAAGCCCACAGCCTCAATTCTCAGCACTGGGATCATTGCAGATCAATAGACCTGGTTTGTTGTTGTTTGTTTGGTTGGTTTTTTTTCTTCAGAACAGTAAAGTAATCAAACAGTAACATTTGTAATTCCCACATGGTTTGTTCAGTGGCCTCTTACTTCCAGAATTTGGATGGTCTGCTTTCATTTTTGTTAACTATTGGTGTGTGTGTATGTGTGTGTGTGTGTGTGTGTGTGTGTGTGTGTGTGTGTGTGCACTCTTGTGTATGACTGTTAGGGCACACGTGTAGAGTGAGATTACAATGTCATGTGTCTTCGCCTTTCCACCTTTATGGAGACAAGGTCTCACATTTGACACTGTTCGTAGCTGACTAGGACCTCTATGAAAGTTTCAGGTATTGTACTGTCTCTGCCTGCCATGCATACAGTACATTTTAGAAATGATGAGATTACAAGCATGAACAACTATTGTATCTGTTTGTTATGTTGTATTCAGGGATTCAAACTCATATTCTCATTTATCTGAAGAGGTACTATACTACTCATCATAAACTACAGATTAACTAGACTGTATTAAAAGCCTGCTAATAATATTTCATAATATAGATTATTAAATTATTATGGAACCACAAAAGACCTTAAAGAATAAAGATTATTATGATGAGATTCTTTCTGATTTTTTAAAAAAATCTAATATTTGGAAGCCTATTGACAAAGCTGTACCAGTGGAGTTTATATTTACCTTTGAAACTTATTATGAACCACTTCTATCTTGGATGCGGGGAGGGCAAATTTGTAAGAGAGAGAGTCACCCTAGAGCACTTTGAGAATTTCTCCTGGGTCAGTATCTCAAAGTTCTATGCTTCACATATTCACTCTGCTGTTATGGATTTATTGGACTCAATTCTTTCCTAGTTCAAAACAACTTTGAAAGTCCTCAGAGAAAGAATTGAGCACCTAGGCATCTCACACACTCAGTGTATGGTCTCCAGTTTACTTTATTGAGCCTCATTCCAAGAACGTTTATAAGAAACAATTCTATTTCACTGCTTCTGTTTATGCTAGCACAAAAGATCCCACAACCTGTTTTATGTTTAGCTCAAAGTATGTTTGCACAGAATCAAGTCCCACTGCTACAACTAAATGCAATTCAGGTGTCATTTTCTGTGGCAGTCTGTTCTTATCTATTCCCCTAAGTCCCGGTTCATGGAATTGGACTATTTCTTGAATGGTGGGAAAATACACTGAAGGAAGAAATTAAGAGATTCTTAGTGTCCTGAGAAGGGGGAAATGGGAGCAGCTCTGATGTAATAGTATCTCGAAATCATTAGTGGATACAAGCTATCAGTTCAAGTGTTCTCTCTTTGTCTAATATTCTAATCACTCTTCCTTTTTATCCTTTTTTCTTCATTCTTCTCATTTCTTCTCCCATCATTATTTTTCCATCTTCCTACCATATAACCAGAATCCAATCTTTTATTTACTAAAGCTACTATCATCAAAACTTTGACCATTTTTAATCATTTTTTGGAAACTTTTAAATGTACATAAATTCTAAAAATCCAGGATCCTTAATCCTAACCCATTCTTTCTGAAAAAGGAAAGTAAAACAAGGAAAAAACACATTTTCTTATAATTTTTACACAATCTGTTCATGAGTAACTGGGAATATCTCTTGCAGTTTCCGAGTACATCTCACAGAAGTCTTTAGTAACTATTTTCATGTAAGAACAAAAATGTGACAGACTACTAAAGTAAAAATAATTTCTTATAAAAGTTAAATTTTATGCAACTAAAACAGCTAGTTCTATCTTATATCTCTGTATACATTTTTCTCTAATATGTGTTTCCTTATTATAGCGATTCCATGGTGTCCTGTCTTCTCTTTTCAACACTATTGGTTTTTAAATTATATACAAACCTTCCTCCTATAAGATAATCCCATCTATCATTTGCTTATTTTCTGTATATTCCTCCATCCTTCTTTTGCTATCCATGCCTTTTCTTCTTGAGACCACTTTAACTTTCTACCCTTCATATCCCTAAACTCATCTGGATAACTAATGAAACAGTTATTGGACCAGAAGGTACATGTACTTCCTCATAATTTCAAGATCACGGATAAGTCCCTCAATGAGCAATTTCTACGAAAGTCCATGTAGACTTTCATGGCCTCCATAGTTACATTGTCTACATCCTTTCCCAAGTATGTTAGGGCCAAGTGGCTGACCTGTTCCTTATCCCCTACAGAATCATTACTACTTTCATTCCTTATTCCTGAAAAACTTATGTGTTTCATTTAGGAAGCAGGAGTATGTGGGTTGGTGAGCCAGGGAAGGTGGGGAAAGGTTAGGGGGTTTTCAGAGGGGAAACTAGGAAAGGGAATAACATTTGAAATGTAAATAAAGAAAATATCTAATAAAAATAAAAATAAAAATAAATTGAAAACATAATAAAAAATAAAAATTAAATGTTTTACTGGAAAAAGATGAAGTGATTAGCTCTTAGTAATCAGCAAAGAATTTTGGCCAGAAAGAGAGACTAAAAGTAAAATAAAAGAGACAGCAGGTCAGTTACAGGCCAAAAGTAATCATCACTACAGGTGGCGACCAATGGCCTGCTAATGCTACATGAGCATGAATTGCATCACGCTTCTTATTCAGCTAGGCTGAACCCAGGAGGATTTAACTATTGATTGAACACAATGTGAAACATAGAAAAAGACCTATAATTGAAGATTATCTACATCATCTTAGCCTGGAGGTATAACTGTGTTAGACAGTCTTTATTTTTGAATGATGTATTTTATTTTAATGGCCATATTTCTGAGGCAGGGTATCTCAAACCAATTTTACAGGAGAGGAAAAAGCAATGGAGCAATGAAACAAGCAGACCTGCGCACATTTCTTTCTCTCTGGTCTTGACTGTACATACAATGACAATAGGTATTTGCCTCACCAGTCTTTATGACTTCTCTATCATTATGGGTGGTAATATTTATTTGTAAGGTGAATAAACCCATTTTCTACCAAGTTGCTTTTTGCTAGGGTTTTGTATCACAGAAACAGAACTAAAACCAGAACAGATGTGATAAAGTCTAATCCAGCTCCTTGATGCAAATCTGTGTTTTGAGCTCAGTACTCACATGTATAAGAGACATTGTGTCCACAAGGGATGCTCACCCAACCTTAATGAGCAGAAATCCAGTTGCACTACTGAAGATGTGTGCCTTTCCTTGGAGACCAAATAAGAATTTATTTCTATTAAGAGGAAAAAGTTTACAATGTTTGTATATGATTTAAAGGCAACAGTCACTAGAACGCAATACAGTAATTAGTCTTTAAAGAAGTTCTATTGAGGCAGCTTTATAAATTTCAAATTATTCTTTCTGAACCAATTTCTATGACTATAGACAATCTTCATAAGAACACTTAAAAATTCAATATAACTGGCAGCAACACCTACCATGTCTATCTTTGAAAACTCTTTGATTGTTTTACTGGCCACAGTCACTGATAAAACAATGGAATACTGGGTGACCATCTGAGTTGGTGCCTGGTCAGTGGGATGTTGCTGAAAGATATTACTTCCCTCATGAAGAACTCCATCTGATGTTATTTATCTCTGTTGTGTTTTGTTATGTGTTCAACTTGTCCAGGACTGCTATTAGCATGTTCCACACAAGGTGCACATTCCTCTGCATGCACAGTGTTTCAGGCACCAACTCATAAGAAAAACGCACCTATTCAAAGAGTTTCAATTTGTGAGAGAACCTAACTCAGAAAATAAGCTTTAGGAAAGCCAGAGCCTAAGACCTTCTGCTTCTGACCTCCATGTATATACACACATATACCCATACATACACACATAACACATACAGATGCACATATACACACATACACACACAGTACAAGCAAGAGATAAATCTAAAATGATTTACTAGTGGAAAGACATGATTTTAAAAACATGGTAATAGGGACAGTGGGAGATAGCACAGTGTGTAAGAGCACTTCTGGAAGGATGGGGACCTGATTTGGAGTCCCCAGCTCTCACATAAAACCTGGATATGTCAACACTTACAGATAACTCAATCACATTGAATGTACAGAGGAAGGTAGATCCTGAAAGGTCATTCATCCTTTCATTCAGTGAGAGACGGTGTCTTAGTCAGGGTTTCTATTCCTGCACAAACATCATGACCAAGAAGCAAGTTGGGGAGGAAAGGGTTTATTCAGCTTACATTTCCATACTGCTGCTGATCACCAAAGGATGCAGGACTGGAACTCAAGCAGGTCAGGAAGCAGGAGCTGATGCAGAAGCCATGGAGGGATGTTCTTTACTGGCTTGCCTCCCCTGGCTTGCTCAGTCCACTCTCTTATAGAACCCAAGACTACCAGCCCAGAGATGGCACCACCAACAAGGGAACCTCCCCCCTTGATCACTAATTGAGAAAATGCCTTACAGCTGGATCTCATGGAGGCATTTTCCCAACTGAAGCTCCTTTCTCTGTGATAACTCCAGCTGTGTCAAGTTGACACAAAGCTAGCCAGTACAGACGGCTTACAGTAGAAAGTGAGAGAATAATATATTATCAGTCTTCTACATGTATGAATATGTATGAATATGGGTGTAAGTACAAACACACACACACACACACACACNCACACACACACACACACACACACACATTTCCTGGGTTTTATATGATTTTTAACACTTCAGTAGTATGAAAAGTGTAACATAATCAGAATAAAACTGATAACTTTGGTCCTTGTATCTTCTCAGTGCCTGTTAACTCCACAATAGTATTCTGCCAAATATGAAGAAGACAAAGCAATTTGTGTCAGATTCAGCTACTTTCATAAATTAAAATATAAATGATGGTGAATTAGAGATGGTTTTGTAATCCACTGTCTGAAATCATTAACATGGAAAATAACAAGCTCTTAAACAGATTCAGTCATTTCCCACATGCACAACATCACACAGCCTTGATAACTTGCTTGTTGCCATGGAGCCAATTCATTACTGAGCTTTTTGAATTGGAAGAAAGGGGGAGATCCATCAGGTCCTGACTCTAAAATTTTACCTGTGCAGAGGTTAGAAGCCTATCCAGGATCTTGTTATTTTTGGATCAATTATTCTTTCTCACTTTAACCTTGCATTGGAAATGGGAACACAGACTTGAGTCCATCTAAAATATATGTCTAAAAAAGGAGGGAGTGAGATGTACAGAATGCCTGTTATGTGTGATGTAGGTTGTTATGTGTGTTTACCTGATGTACATGTGCTCTTGAAGTCACCTATGATATAGGCTTATGGAGTCTGTTTCATCTCCATCTATGAGACATAATCTTACTTTTCTAGACCCATGTTAAAATAAATAATTAGCTTACTCTAGAACTTGAAATATGGTTGCATAAGAATTTGAAATAGTTACTATTATTTTTAAAGATAAATCTAGAGTCAGTGAAATGTGCTGTGGCTTTGCATTAGTTTGCTACTAATGCAAAGGACCAGTTACATCACGATATGCTGTGCCTGGATATATTCTCCTATTATGTATGAGCATGTCTTGTGGCTCTACTTTAAGGTAGACTTTTTCTGGAATCCTATATTTTATCTATCAGAAATCCACATTTTCAGCCAGGCGGTGGTGGCACATGCCTTTAATCCCAGCACTCGGGAGGCAGAAGCTGGTAGATTTCTGAGTTCGAGGCCAGCCTGGTCTACAAAGTGAGTTCTAGGACAGCCAGGGCTACACAGAGAAGCCCTGTCTAGAAAAAAACCAAAAATAAATAAATAAATAAATAAATAAATAAATAAATAAATATAAAAAAATAAAAAAAATAAATTTTCACAGATTAATCATTTATCTCATTTATTTTTAAATGCCTAGTGTGATAATTACCAGCTTCAGCAGATTTAAAATCACCCTGGGCCTGTCTGTGAGGATATTACTAGGTTTAAATTGAGGAGATTACTAGGATTAAGTTAAGGATTACTAGGATTATGTTGAGGAGATATATCTTAAATGTTGTTAATACAATTACATTCTGGGGCTTCAATTTACAGGATTATTCTGGATTTGGGAAAATACTTTTTCACAAATGGAAAGACCTGGCAACTCTGGTTATTCCACTGTTAGTGGAAGGAATGTGAGGAGGCAGTTTTCACTCCTTAGCAGGTCAGGGAGTACAGACAGGAGTAGAAGCACTACCAAGCTACCAATCATAAGGTCCTTCCTTTCTGTCTCCATCTCCCATTTGAGCTCACCATAGAAAAAGTTTTCATAACCTCCCAAAGTAACAGGATAGTTCTAAGTGTTCAAACACATGAGCCTATTGATGACATTTCAGTGTCACACTATAAAACTTTCATCCTATACCAATAGGTTATTGATTACCTCACTATGTAAAATATTCATAGTATAACTTTAAAAGTCACAATAGAACTTTAAGAGACTATTGTGAATAGTCAAAATTCTCTACTAAGACTCAAGGTAATCTCTTAATTTTAACCTACCATAAAATAATAAAAGTAAATAAAAACCAAGATATACAGCTCCCATACACAGTTTGGAGTGACAAATATTCCCATGAAAATTGAGAAGAATGGGAAGCCACCAAGAAAAACATGGGATAAATTACTCTCAATCACAACAGGAAAAAAGCAGAACCCTGCAGTTCTTCAGGTAAGAGAAACATGAGGCTATGGCATTTCCACACTTTTAAAGCTCGTAGAGGCAAGGAAAGCATAATGACTGGGCAAGCCACACAGCTCTACAGCCCCTCACAATAGAGAATCAAAGTGTCAGGAGTAACTCCATCTATAGTGACTGAAATAAGAAACAGCAATTCCTCACATCTTCATAGATCAGGAAGAAGAAATCATTAAAGTTAGGATATAACTCTCAAGGAACTTCTCTGGAGGTCTATGTCCTAAATGCCAAAGGTTCTGTGACTTCACAAATAGCACCATAAGAACATTAAATATCCTCATAAATAAACCTGTAAGAGACACAGCACACCAGGTGATAGTAGCCTAAGAAACATTTTAGCAGATTTCATAATCAATTCTTCAGTCTAATGTGGATGTGAGTGTCCTGGGGAAAAATAGGAGTTATAGGTCAAAATCAGGGAAGGCAAGATATGGAAAAAGAAGAAAGCTCATCTTAGCAGAGACTATTGGGAAGTTTTTTACACGGAGACAAAGGAAACAGCCTTAATTTCTAAGATGTTGCAGCTAGAGGTAATGTGAACCTAGCCTCTTTCACAGTATTCAGTCTCCTTGTCCATAGCAACAGGACATTCCTACAACTTCTTTTCACTCCTATTTGCTTTATAGGAGGCATTTTACACAAGTCATTCCCTTTGCTGGAGACAAGGTTACCAAATCAGCCACTAAACCTATACTATCATTTCTCAGCTCAAATAGTTCTCCTCTATAAAATCTTGGCCTTGCTTCTTTGCCCTCCTTCATTTTGAAATAGGCTCTCACAGGGGTATAATAATAATGATAATAATAATAATAATAATAATAATAATAATAATAATAATAATAATTAGGAATTGAATCCTCTGACTTCAGGTTTTTCACAATATTAAATTGTCTCTATTAGGGTACATATTTTAAAAGAATGTGATTTTTTCCCCAATGCAATGTGAGCTCTAGGAGAGCTGAGATTATGGATCTTTTATTTATCTTTGTTTCTTTTGTGCTGCATATACTTAAAAATCAACAGAGAGCTTTAATACAATATTATAGAGGAAATAAAAAGGTTTTATGGGAGGGAAAACAACCATATTTTGCACAGAATATTATTATGAGATAGATAACCAGGAAAAAATATGAGTCTGGAGGTGTAGACCAGAATTGCCGATTTAAGAATCATGAATAAGGAGTGGTTACAAACAGATCAATTCTTGTTCAAGACTTGTTCGATTCATAGACAGCCACACATATAACATAGCAATAAAGTCATGCTTCAAATTCAGGTTAGTTCCACATAAATCATCAATCTAAAGCCTAGCTATGCAATATAAGATCAAAAACCATGTCCTTCCAAAAGACACCTCACACTTATTTAATGACAAACTCACTCTTGAGATCCATGACATGTTAATCCCATTCAAATCTTGAGCTTGAACACCTATTCATCAACATGCTTTTTGTGAGAATCCAGAAAAAAAAGAGAAATGGCTTCATATAATTATTTTGTATCAGTTTCCACAGCCTTAAGATAGTGTTTAAATGGTCCTGGTAAATCAGCCAAGCATTCTAGTAATACTACAGGCTGTATGAGAAATGAACATCTACTTTAAAAAAAGTGCACAGATTGAAACTATATGAAATACTCTAAGTATCTAGAACATTACAATAGAAATATTAGGTTGGACTGCAATTATTATTTTGATTGTTGACTTTTAGCCTTTTGGAAGCTACATTCTCAGCAATTGAATAAGGGATCAAGATAAACACTGCACTTGCTTCATTACTATCATCATATCACATCCATCACTGCCTTCTTCATCCTCATCATCAAACTAGATGATGTTCCTCTGTGCCATTATTCTTGTCCCTGTTAAAATGATTCTGAACAGATCTCTGTTAACACCACATCACATTTAAGGGTTAATTTCATAACACAGGGATCTAAAATAAGTGCAGAGTTAAATACAGTGACAGCTGCCTGGAGATGTCTCATTAACCACTGCTCTCAACTAAGTGTGCACAGTTTGCTGGGCAGGTAGCAACGTAGGAGAACTCTCAAAGACTTAGTCTTCATATCAAATTTAGATCTCTTTGTCATGATAAGAAACTTTAAAAACACATGAAAAGCTGGAGTGGTGAGTTTATATAGAAAGAAAACAATGGTTTTTATTCATTTACATTTTAAGGACAATAACTTAGGATTCAAAAATTCATTTGGTGAATTTGATCTCAACTATATTTGAGTTTCATGGAAACAAAAGAACATTTACCCCTTTACTCTGAGTAAGGGAGGGAGAAAAAATAGAGCAAACTGTGATACAGAAGGTGTCTTTTCTGCATTTATTTCATCTAAAAAATATCCTCACTGTTAGAAGGGAATCCAGGGATTTCAGCCAGAGTTGGCAAGCAGTCACTGAGGTATTTTACAAGCAACTCACTAGCTCCTGATTGTAGACTCATTGCCTATGCTTTAAACAGTCTCTCCCCATTCATCAATATGGATGATTAACACAATATAAAATGGTTAAATTTAATACAGGATCATAGTTTTCATACTAAAAGCTACTTCTGTCTCTTCCATGATCTTACATTATCAGTTTATCCAACTATTTCCTCCTATGGCCATGTTCACTTTGTTGAAATACTCCTGATGATTGTAATCCTCTTTCACAGAAACACTAGATGTGCTTACTCTTGCCCTTTGGTGGTGGTAGTGCTGTTATTATTAGAATGATTAGAAAGACAAACACTTAAGTCATCAGTGAAGCATGAATTAGAAGCCCAATGTATTATTTAGTGTTTGCAATTAATATTTGTAAAGGGCTTTGAGGTCCATTAAGCTAGAACATAGACCCAACCTGTATGCATAATTAGTAATACTTCAATGGGGATTATAGCCACTTCTGAAAAGAGTGTATTTATATTTAGAGATTCACACAAAATACTTAGCTGATTTTAAAACAACCCAGGGATTATTCCTACATAGTTTAGGTTGAATTCATTTACAGACTATTCAAGATCACAACACAAACTAATCACAGGCATAACACATTGTAAGCTACTCTCAACTTCAGAGACCACAGCACAGTTCCACAATTAATCACACTGACACTCCTGGACATTGACAGGGAAAGGACGCTGTAACACTTGAGGACAGAAAGGAAGGATTAGATTAGCATGATGACTGTACTGTACCAGTGAGAAAGCTAGACTGATTTCATGACAGACTTCAAATTGGCAGTTAAGGAGTCTATGCATAAGAATTAAGCAAGGCCAGGTAAGCAGAGGCAAGTCAATTACTAATAGAAAACAAATCCAGGCTCCATGCTTCATGCCCAGCTAAAGGCTTTGGAACGCCTAGAGCTAGAGTAAGATAAAGCGTGTCTACCCTAGAATTCCAGTGTGCTTTAAATCAAAACTTAGATCTCACTTTATTGTCTCTCTATGTTGGTAATGGCAGATCCCAGCATGCTGGACTTCTGGAGAATAAAACTCTTTGTGTGTTTCCATGCTATTTGAGTCCAGGGTATCATTCTTCAGAGAATTGTGAACCCTTGCATTTGAGGGCTCATACCAGGAATCTTTGGAGACCCACTGACCCAAATTGTGCAGTGCTATTTGAATCTGTAATTCTGGATGAGTGGTTGTCTTTTGTTTTGTCAATATCTATGTTTCTGTTTCAGGTTTAATTCTGTTTCTGGTTTAAGCTGGGGTTGGACAGGGACAAAGCAGACACATATTTTGTCACCCAGTCAGGGGCAGGAGAGAATGCTCTGGACCCCCCCACACACACACCAAAAGTTGTAGAACTTACTAGTTCTCATCTGGATTCTGAGCTGGCTGTGTGTCTATGGATCTTCCATGTGCAGGGAGGAAGGCAGTCTCAGACAGCCTTTCAGTTTATTTGTGTTTTCCTGGGAATGTCCTTCTGTGTCTGTCTGCGTGTATGCTTTTTGTGTTTTTTATTCTATCCCACATTTTTTTTCTTTATTTCCTAGGGTGGGACAGACAAAAAGCACCCCACGGGGCTTAGTCCTAAACTATTTTAAGGAAGTTTTTCAAGTAGCAGAAAATTCTTGTGTCTGGTTGTTGCTCTACAAACTAACCATCTTTTGCAGGGATAAAGTGATCAACTATGGCATAAGGAGGGGACTTTCGATTTCCCCATCATTTATAGGGCAAAGGTTAATTTTATGAGGCCTGGGACTACTTGGACCAAATGTTTCGGGTGTTGGTGCTCCCTCCCTCTAAAGGAGAGTCAGCCTTAGTCCCCTGCCTTGCTCTTCCTTTCTGTTGCCAACGAAGATCTCTGAACCTCTCCTTATGTTTCTCCTCTTGGCCCGGCTGCTACTGCCTATGTCCAGCCAGTCCAGGCAGAGGGAGGAGCATCCACTGTCTCTCTCCTGACTCTTCAGACTCCACTTGAAGTCCACCTCACATTCTGGCCCATACTACCCAGAGGGCAAATTCCACTATGCCTTAACCCTCTGGGATATAGGGCCCCCAAATACTCAGGGGAGATAGTTCATGACATATGTGTCATTTGCCAGTAATGATCTTTACAATTGGATGTTACAGAACTACCCATATTTAGAAAGACCATCACCTCTCACAGGTCTTCTAAATTCAATTATGTTCACTCACCAGTCCACTTGGGACAACTGTCAGCAACTACTTCAGATCTTCTTCACAACAGAGGAGAGAGAGGATCAGGGAAACTGCCTGGAAATCTGTTGTGAGAGCAAATGGGCAACCCACTCAAATCCAGGCAGATATCAATGCAGTCTTTCCTTTGACTTGACCTGAAAGGGATTTTAACATGATTATCAGAAGAATGACAACCTAGACTCAAATACTATGAAAACACAAAGACAGTTTTATTTTGTGAATGCTGGGGTCTGCCATTACAACCATAGAGAGACAACCAAGTGAGTTTGTAAGTCTGATTTAAAGCTCATTAGGGGAATCCTGGGTTACTTGGGTGTTGTGGATGGCTCTGTGCTGATTGTATCTTTATGTTATTTCTGTTCTCCTGGGAGAGATTTTCTGGAGTAAAAAATGCGTCACATACTCAGGTGGCTTCTTATGAAGCTATAATGAATAAAGGAGCCAATCACTGGATGAGTAAGTGGGACTTCCAGGATGGACAGAGGAAGAGAAGAAGCAAGAGAGAGTTAAGTCCTTTTGGAATGGTGACAGCATATGGGTAAGATGTAGCTGCTAGAGTTTCCTGGTATCATGACTGATCCACAAGGATTCACCACCAGAGAAATCAAATTTTAATAAGGCTTTCAAGATTAGGTTTTAGTTGTTACACCCAGAGACTGAGTTACCATTGTTTCTGAACTAAATTTGTGTTGTGTTTTCCTTCATGCAGTGGCTCATCTGGGTTCGAGAGAAAGGTATGGTGGCAAAGAATAAATTTGCCTGATGTGCACCACAAAGGACATGGAAGATTTGAAGCACAGGGCTGGCATGGTAACCATTTGCCAGTGGGAGCTTAGAGAGCTGGGTGGAGAGATTGTGGAGTTCTGAGTGAGAGTCTTCTCGAAATAAAAACAGGTTGCCTATTGCCCACCAGTGCATGGCCGGCCAGGCCACTAAAGCAGAGGCACAAGCTCAGGAACAAGCCAGTTTGTGTTTTTAATATTTCCCCCAGCAGGTGGCAACAGGTGGGCTTTGTTTTATTATATCTCTAGGAATTCTAGAACCACTACCAGTGTGTGGGGATGGAAGCTGTTGCTGACCCATCTTCCTTGCCTAAGGCTAGATGGCATGAAGCTTTTGACTAGTTGCCTGAAGCCTGGATTTTTTTGTAACCCACATTGTGGGTTACAAAAATATATATTCTGCCTCTCACTAGAGGCAGAATATATATTTCTTCCACAGCATAATTTTTGAGCTAAAACATTTTGCTCAATAGGGATATTAAAATGAAATAAACATTTTTTTTACTTCATAAATTTTCTGAGTGTCCATTACACTATATTCATTTTCTATTACATATGCATAGTTCAGTATCTAGGACACTTTACCTGTCATCAATAAAAGGTATATGTTGAGGCTTATCCTTCAATGTGGCTACATATAAGGACAATAGGTAAGACAAACAATAAAACTAGGAACAGAATCTAGCTTTGTGTGGAGACATGTCCATGTTCTACCCAAGAGCACATCTAACTGTGCTAGGCAATCACTTGTCCAAAGGACCGGACCTCAGGAAGGCTGGTTCACATTAAGCCAATCTAAAGAAATAGAAATGATATTTCTTTAATGAAATAATGTACCTTTCTTTCTCAGAATTCCTCAATGCAGCTGCATAATTGCTATGAGGTTCTGCTGGATGTGCCCTCCTTTCTGAGTAATGTAACTCTCCTTTTTTCTTATCTTCTGTCTTTCTTATCTTCCAATGCTAGCTGGAGTTCAGTTATATTTTTTTTCCTGAAATTCTGAGATTCCTTCCTTTCCTCATTTTGCCTAGTTGCCAATCTCCACATATAGCTCTGGCAGGTTGGCTCTCTTCCCTCTTCTGTGTCTCTGTCTGCTGGGAAGATGCAGAAAGTTAGATTGCCTGTAGATAGTTTTGTTTTAGACACAGATTAAGTTATCCTTTGTTGGTGTCTCCCACCCCCACTAACCACTCCCCCTCCAGCAGGAATACCAGAGTGCTAACCATCTCTTGTACTGCCCACAGTCGCCCGGACCGCCCACCATCGCCCGGACCGCCCACCATCGCCCGGACTGCCCGCCACCGCGAGGACTGCCCACCATCACGAGAACCGCCGTGGCAACTTCAAAGGACTCAGGGGCATGCTGGGAACCCTTCCTAACCCTTCCTTGTACTTAAGCAAGTCCAGACAATAAAGATACGAGCCTTGATCAGAAGTCTTTGCCAAGGCCTCCATGTTTCTTTTCGCAGCCCTATTCCTTTTCAGGAGTTCCCGCTCTCCAGTTCAAATCCAGGCCACAGTGTTTCTGCAGGCAGAAGCACTCAATCCTTGAATTTCTTTTTGAGTCCATTTTTGACTACAATTATGAAAGAACTTAAAAACCTCAAAAGGGGATGCTAATGTCCCCAGTAACAAAATGATGTTGTCAAGGACATTTCCTCATCTTACAGAATTAGCATCTTTTAAAGAAAATACACAAGGGGATGAAGAAATCTCCCTCTTTCTCTCATCAAGCACACACATGTGCACATACCTTATCCTGCTATGTCACTTTTTCTGCCTCTCTTTCCTCATTTCCCTTTGATGTAAACATGCAAATATAAGTAGGAAAGATGCTCAATCCAACAGAAGAAGCCTTACCTGGCAACAATTCTGTCTGCCAGCTCTTAATTTTTCACTGCTAGTCTTCAAAAATTGTAAGGAAAAGAACTCCCCATTTTAGTCACTCAAACAGTAGAATTTTGCCTCACAGACTAAGACAATAAGCCATGGGTGTCAGTAGAGTTAATTATATCTGATATTTCATTAGTGTCATTTCTACATAATCATTTGATTACTGTTTCTTGTTCAGGGACTTCGAGTCTGAAATACATAGAGAGTTTATATTATGTTTAACTGTATCTGCTAACTTGGACTTAAAGCATATGACCTGGCAGTATATAAGACTCTCTATCAGTTCTTCAAATAAACCCTCTCTTCTCTTATTTTTATCTTCTCTGATGATCTCTGTACATTCTTTTAGGAGGCATGTTTCACAAAACAGCTATTCTTAAATGTTCTTGCCTTCATGCTGTATGTAAATAATTCTTCAATCCTTCTGCAATGAGAGCCACCTAATGTGAGAATAATCATAGCCTTTTCTTTCACCTTCCTCTAGTAATTACAGGCTTATGAAATTCTCACCGCACCCTCCCGTGCCGTCTTCAGATTAATCTCAGCAGAGGTCACAGAGGACTCTCAATGCTGCAGGCATCCTAGCCCACCCAAGACAAGGAGATCACTGGTGAGTGGAACGCAACATCAGTTCCAAAAAATCCAGAGGGTCTTGTGCTAGCAGGAATAGGGACAAAGGTCCCCTGCCCAACCAGCGGCTGGGGTTCTTTCTAGTCTGTGCCACCTTGGCACCATCCCTGTGCCATCTCTGGCACAATCTTAGCTGAGGACCCCAAGGTCCCCAGAGGACTCCCCTCACTGCAGGTACCCTAGCACACCAGGGATCTTGAGATCACTGGTGAGTGGAATGCAGCATCAGTTCCAAAATACCCAGAGCATCTTGGACTGGCAGCATCAGGATCAGAGGACAAAGGCAGGCCCTAGCAGACCCAGAATCTTGGTATCACTTAGACCAGTCTAAGCCAGAGAGCACATGGGCAGAAGAAACAACAGAGCTTCTTGGACAGGGTCCCTTTGGGCCTTCATCCTCAGCCAGGAGACAGAGCTGAGACACAGATCCCTGGATACCTTTCCTGCCAGAGGAGAGTCCAAGGAGGGCTCTGACAACAGGAATCAGGAGGTGGATCTGAGCTTCAGACTTCTGTGCACCTTCCCTGCAAGAGGAGAGCTTGCCTGCAAAGAGTGTTCTGACCACTAGGACACAGGAGAGAGTTGGTTTCTCAGGAGTGCTGACAGAGGCTAAAGAATCACAGGAGGAACAAACTCCAGCCAGAGAAAGCTAGACCATCTAACACCAGAGATTACCAGATGGTGAAAGGCAAACCAAAGAATCTTACAAACAGAAACCAAGACCACTGGGCATTATCAGAGCCCAGTATGCCCACCACAGAAAGTCCTGGATACCCCAACACTACCGAAAAGCAAGATTCGGATCTAAAATCATATCATGTAATGCTGGTAGAGGATTTTAAGAAGGGCATTAATAACTCAGTTAAAGAATTACAGAACACTGCTAAACAGGTAGAAGTCCTTAAAGAGGAAACACAAAAATCCCTTAAAAAATTACAGGAAAACACAACCAAACAGGGGATGGAATTGAACAAAACCATCCAAGATCTAAAAATGGAAGTAGAAACAATGAAGAAAACCCAAAAGGAGACAACTCTGGAGACAGAAAACCTAGGAAAGAAATGAGGAACCATAGATTTGAGCATCAGCAACAGGATACAAGAGATGGAGAAGAGAATCTCAGGTGCAGAAGATTTCATAGAGAACATGGACACAACAATTAAAGAAAATGCAAAATGCAAAAAGATTCTAACCCAAAACATCCAGAAATTCTAAGATAAAATGAGAAGATCAAATCTTCGGATAATAGGTAGAGATGAGAATGAAATCTTCAACTTAAAGGGCCAGTAAATATCTTCAACAAAATTATAGAAGAAAACTTCTCTAACCTAAAGAAAGAGATGCCCATGAACATACAAGAAGCCTACAGAACTCCAAATAGACTGGACCAGAAAGGAAATTCTTTCTGACACATAATAATTAGAACAGCAAATGTACTAAATAAAAATAGAATATTAAAAGCATTAAGGGAAAAAGATCAAGTAATATATAAAGGCAGACCTATTAGTATTACACCAGACATCTCACCAGAGAATATGAAAACTGGAAGATCCTGGACAGATGTTATACAGACCCTAAAAGGAAACAAATGCCATCCCAGACTACTATACCCAGCAATACACTCAATTACTATAGATGGAGAAACCAAAGTATTCCATGACAAAACCAAATTCACACAATATCTTTCCACGAATCCAGCCCTTCAGAGGATAAAAATAGGAAAACACCAACACAAAGATGGAAACTAGGCCCGAAAAAAAAAAACAAAAACACAAAAACAAAAACAAAACAAAAAACAAAAAACAAAAAAGTAGTCCTTAAACAAACCTAAAAGAAGACAGTCTCAGGAACAGAATCCCAACTCTAACAAAATTAATAATAATAATAATAATAAGAGAAAACAACAACTACTTTTCCTTAATATCTCTTAATATCAATGGTCTCAATTCCCAAATAAAAAGATATAGACTAATAGAATGGCTACATAAACAGGACCCAACTTTTGTAGCCTACAGGAAACCCACCTCAGGGAAACAGACAGACACTACCTCAGGGTAAAAGGCTCAAAAACAATTTTCCAAGCAAATGCTCTGAAGAAAGAATCTCGATTAGCCATTCTAATACCGAATAAACTTGACTTCCATCCCAAAGTTATCAAAAAAGACAAGGAGGGGCACTTCATACTCATCAAAGGTAAAATCTTTCAAGATGAACTCTCAATTCTACATATCTATGCTCTAAATGCAAGGGGAAGACAAAAGGTCCACCAGCAGATTTGGAAAGGATCTTTACCAATCCTAAATCAGATAGGGGAATAATATCTAATATATATAAAGAACTCAAGAAGATAGACTCCCAAAAATAAAATAACCCTATTTAAAAATGGGGTACAGAGCTAAACAAAGAATTCTCAACTGAGTAATACCAAATGGCTAAGAAACACCTGAAAGATGTTCAACATCTTTAATCATCAGGAAAATGCAAATCAAAACAACCCTGATATACCATCTCATACCAGTCAGAATGGCTAAGAT
>NC_034594.1:79610886-79616326 GCF_900095145.1 Mus pahari | reverse complement strand
TACCCATGGAAGGAGTTATAGAGACAAAGTTTGGAGCTAAGAGGGAAGGAAAGACCATCCAGAGACTGCCCAACCCGGGGATCCATCCCATATACCACCATCAGACCCAGACACTATTGCATATGCCAGAAAGATTTTGCTGACAGGACCCTAACATGGCTCTCTCGTGTGAGTCTATGCCAATGCCTGGCAAATATAGAAGTAAATGCTCACAGTCATCTATTGGATGGAAAACACAGGGCCCCCAATGAAGGAGCTAGAGAAAGTACCTAAGGAGCTAAAGGGGTTTGCAACCCTATAGGAGGAACAACAATATGAAGTAACCAGTACTCCCCAGAGCTCATGATTCTAGTTGCATATGTAGCAGAGGATGGTCTAGTTGGCCATCAGTGGGAGGAGAGGCCCTAGGTCTTGTGAAGATCATATGTCCCAGTAACAGGGGAATGCCAGGGCCAGTGGGTGGGTTGGGGAGCAAGAGTAAGGGGAGGGTATATGGGGCTTTGGGGATAGCATTTGAAATGTAAATGAAGAAAATATCTAAGAAAAAAAAGAAAAAGAAAAAGAAATTCTTACCCTCTAGGCTCTGGGAAGTGTACATTTTCCTGTTTTAATTATATTTTAATATCAAATGTCCTAAATATTCACCTTTGTATATCATCGTCTGAGAACACAATATTAAGGTAATAATAGATGTTATTATTGCTATCAATAAGATGATGAAATTCTTTATAAACTACTGTCTATAAGATACATCCATATGCCTCATTTTGCTTTGTCTTTACTCAATTGGTTACAAAATAACACACCATGTACTTAGTAACCCTTTACCTAACTATGAGACTTTTTTTTTTCTTTTTCCTCATGCTTCCAGCAGCTGGAAATTCAAGATGGAGCTGTTTAGTCTTTCCTCTAGGATGGAGAGGTATCTTTTCTTTGCTTGTTTAGGCTGGCTTCCCAACTTTGTCCTTATATATCACGGAAAAAGAGTAGATTAAAATCCCCCAGAGTTTTCTTTGAGTTCAGGGCTCCAAACTCCTTGATTTCTTTTGATCTAATTACTCTCTTTCTCTGAATCTAACTTTAACTGAAGAGGAAGAATTAGTACTTTAACATCTAGGCTGCAAAGTAGGGTCAAAATGCTATATATAATAATGCTTACATATTTAGGAGCAAACTTTAGGAGCGAACCAAAAAAATGAAAGTGTTCATTGCAACCACCACAACAAAGAGAGATATAACAAAGAGTGTAAGCATCTCATTCTACCCACATGTCTTTATTTCCCTGCTCAGACCCCCCCTTAGCACAGTGGAGTAAGTGCATGATAGTGGATATGCTCTACTCTTGAGCAGCACTCATAGCAATTGCTGAAAATCACAAAGTGTCATAGCAACATTATCATGAAATGGATAATGAAAGAGAATGAAGAAAGTATTTAAAGCTCATACATACACGCAGTGTTGCAATCAATTATAATCTTAAAACTATCAATTGAGCAAACAGTCCCAGAGACTGAAGTAGTCATATCTGAGTGAGGCTAAAACAAATAATAATAAATTTAAATCAATACAAAACAAAGCAACATTATGGTGCATGCTTCTCCAGCTTTGTCCTTAAGAATTCCTTCTGCCCAGAGAAATTCAAGCATATACTGGTGTCAGGAATGGTCAGTTATGAGTCAATAGTGAACTCTGAAGGGCTTCATTAAGAGAAGGCAGGAATAGTAAGGGCATCCTATTCTTTACATGATCCTGACTGACAACTGCTTTGCACTTTGAAGACATCTTCAGTCTTGTTCTTTTCTAATTTCTGTTTCTCTTGACCTATTACATACAAAATACAAAGTATCTCAGGTCATAATTATTTCCTTTGATGTGTGGTCAACTGTTGGGAACTAAAAAGGGGGGCTCTGGGGAAAAGGGGGAAGGGGAAGACCCACACCCTGCCAGAGTTCCACCTATTCTCTGGTCAATCAGGCATGGGAGGGTTGCTATCTACCTTTCCACTCATCCTTCAGTGTGCATCTAAGCCTTTGACCCACTCTTGGGGGTGGGAGTCAGAACCCTACCTGGGAGCACAAGAGCTACTTTGCTAAAACTACTGGAGTTATGGGAGAGAGGGATGAGGGAAGAGAGGTTCCCAACACCGGCAACTGTGAGCACAGAGGATCTTGACTGGAGCAGAGACTGTCTATGGTTTTAGAGCTTTATTATAGAAAGGCAGGGGGGAAAGAGGGAAGGTAGGAGAGAGAGAGAGAGAGAGAGAGAGAGAGAGAGAGAGAGAGAGAGAGAGAGANACACACACACACACATACACACATTCACAGAGAGAGAGAGAGAGAGAGAGAGAGAGAGAGAGAGAGAGTAAAAGGAAGAGAGGAGAGGAGAAGACAAAGAGAGAAGAGAGAGGGGGTGGGCATGAGGGGTAAGAGGGAGACAAGTAAGACAGCAAACAGGGGCTGAACAGCCGTTTGTAAAGTATGCTGCCTTATCTTATGGTTGCTAGGTAACTGGGGAGGAGTTTAGCCTGAAGATCAGAAGCTTGGGCCATCGCCTACTTGACTTCTAGTCATGCTTCTCTTGTCTGGGCTGGGAGGGGGGGGCGATATCTTAGGCAGGAGCCTGAGTTCCAGGAGACATGAGACAACTACTTCCATCCAATGTAGATGAATTATCACCACAGTGTTCTGGAGTTCAGCATCTCAGTTCGACTGGAGACCAGCCTGTCTGTGCACAGTCCAATGCCCCACAGTTAACTAGAAGTACACACTGTGAACCTTGTAAATTTAGGTGTTCTAAAACAATGATAAAAGACAAATGCTGACGTAAAGGAAAAAAACAAAACAGAACAAAACAAAAAACAAAAAGCAAAAAACAAAAGCAAATCACTCATTGCCAAAGTAACCACAAAGTGAGGGTGACCTGAGAATCTCATTTGGATGTTGTATTGAATGAATTTCAGAAAAATTGATGACTTTATTTGTGATCTTCTAATGAAAGACCCCTGCTCCAGGGAGACCCTCACTCAAGTCCTGGGAAGAGCCAATGCCCCAATAACTCGAGAGAAACCATTCTTGATGTAATATGCACAAGGTTTAATTGGGAATCAGCATGCTGAGGCCTAACTCATAACCTGAACAGGGCAGAGGAGGTTGATGTCCAGCAGTTGCAGTTAAGGGCTTTTAAAGGAAAAACCACAAAGAAAGGGGAGGATAAGACCACAAAGAATGGGGAAACTGAGTAAACATCACAAGGATGGGGATGATGAATTACAGCTCATCCCTTACGGAAGAGTTACAGGCTATCTTTGGCAAACATTCTTGGTGGGGAAGCTAAGTAAACACCATAAGAATGGGGATAATATATTACAGCTCATCTCTTATGGAAGGGTTACAGGCTATCTTTGGCAAACATTCTTGCTCCCTTACACAATGAGTCAGGCACCAGGGTGGATTAAAATTGTAATGAGCCAGTTTCAGTGGTCATTGGTTTATCAGGCTGAAGGTAAAAGAACAAAGAACTCCATGCTGGGCTTAGTTTTTAGGGGCCTAATAAGCACATTAAGTTGGGGTCTTACACTGACATCCCTTGTTGATTTCAACCAGCAAGGAACCAAAATGGCCAATTAAAATATGTGGATGGGGATATAAATACAAATGGTGTAATAATCAATATTGATTGTCAAGTTGTCAATATCTAAAATAGCCAAAGAGATAAGCCTTGGAGCACACCTGTGAGGGTTTATCTAGATTAGGTTAATTGAAGTTAGAAAGTCTACCCTAAATATGGGCAGCACCATCACATGGTCTGGGAATCATGAACTGGACAAAATAGGAAGAATTGAGTTGGGCATCAGGTTCCATCTCTGCTTTCTGGACACCTTTAGCTCCTCTCTGAATTATTTGCCTCCCTTGATGGATTGTACCCTAAAATTATAAACTTTGTTTCTTACATTTCTTTGTTCATAAGCTCATTAGCACAAAGGGAGAAGAAAATAATTTACTCAGATGGACAGATACACATTTTATAATATGCAGTGAAAGGAACATGATAAAATAAGACGAGAGTTAAAATGTTTTTATTAAAACAAGATACTAACTTATCTTTCATGGTTGAAAAGTCACTCTCTTTTCTGTGGAATGTTTTGTCATTTTCTATTCCAGAATAAATGGTTCAAATTTGTTCACTTCTCCTTGTCCCTAGTATACATGACCTTCCTGGTAGATAGTCTAAATACCCAATCTTTACAAACCGTATGTCTATGAGAAGCTTGTGTTCATATACGTTTCTGACGGAAAAGTTGATTCTTACCCCCAGGTGAGAAGATATGACCCAGTCTTTTTGATATATTAAATAGCTCCTTTCAATCTTTATGATATATTAAATAGCTCCTTTCACTTAGAGGGGGCTTCAGAAATATTTGTCAAGTAATGATGCTCAAGAAAAATTGTGATATTATGGGAATAGAGAATTATTTTTCAATAAAATATGAACTGTGATAAAACATCAGTTGATAGAGCTTTGTAAGCATAATGGCCTGAGTTTGATGCCAAGTGTGCTCATATGTATCTGTAACCTCAGCATCCATAAGGAGGTAGAGACTGGCAGAATCTTGGAGCTCACAGGCCAGCCAGACTGTTCTAATTGTTGTGCTCATGGCCAATAAGAGAATATCTCTTAAAGAAATGGATGGCATTCCTGAGGATGACACTGTAGGTAGTCTAGCCTCCACATGAACACACACACACACACACACACACACACACACACACACACACCATAAACTTATAGGCAGGCATACAGATCAAGGGTATTCTTAGAGCAATTCCCTCTCTGGGCATGCTACAGCCATTTAAAACCAAATTTCTAAACAGTTGTCTGTGATTCATACATCTAGGCTTGTGCCTCCTGAGGATTCCTTCACCTCAGAATTACCTCATAATCATTCCCCATATTTTTGTGTACATTGGGGTGGGAGAAAGGGGGAGAGAGAGAGACAAACAGAGAGTAACAGAGAAATAAAGACAGACAGACAGACAGACATCTCAGAAATGAAAATTGTTTCCTCTATTGAAGCACCAGGTCCTGTTTTCACTTGACATAATAGTAGAAGCTTAAGCTGAGCAAGTCCGAGTATAGAACTGCACATATCAATAACAACAGGAAGGGTAATGACTAACCTCAATCTTGTCAACCCAGATTGATGCCAAGCAACTGTTGACACACATGTATTTGACTAACAGGCATCTTCCTACCTCTGGCTTGATTAAGTGTGTAAAATAAATTCACAAGAAGAGAACTTTGCTGAGTGTTTACAAGTGTTTACAAGTGTTTCCCTTCTAATCCTGTACCCTGCTTTTTATCCTGAAGTGCTGCAAGTAGAGGTTTATATCCCTGTGAGAGAACAAATGACAGCCCTTTTTTTTTTTTTTTTTTTTTTTTT
>NC_034594.1:78060563-78082388 GCF_900095145.1 Mus pahari | reverse complement strand
AGCTTGTTCCTCCTGTGATTCTGTTAACCTCTGTCATCAGTCCTGGGAGTCTAGCTCTCTCCTGAGTCTCAGTGGTCAGAGTACTCTCCACAGGAAGCTCTCCTCTTGCAGGGAAAGTTCACAGAATCCTGGTGCTCAGATCTGCCTCCTTCCTGAAGATGTAGTCCCCAAACAGGGCCTGTCCCAGAAGATTTTTTGCCTCTGCAGTTTGCACACTCACCTGCACAGGCTAGACTCTGAGGGACCCTGGACACAATATGTCTCTCTCACCTGCTCTGGTAGACAGAGCCCTCGTGGGTGGCCACCTTTCCTCTAGCAGGGAAGGTGCCCAGATGTATGGAACCTGAAACAGGGTCTGTCCCAGAAGCTAGATTGCTTCTGTCTGTCCCAAAGCTGTGTAGCTTCTGTAGTCCACACTCTCACCAGTGCAGACTGGAGCCTGGGGGAACCAGAGCAAAGATGGCTCCCTTACCATCTCAGGCAGTGAGACCACTCCCGGGCAGACACCTCTCCTCTGGTGAGGATGGTGTCCAGATGACTGGAGTCAGAAATGGGGTCAGTTCCAGAAGCTGTATCCCTGCTGCAGTCTTCCCTCTCCCTGGCAATGACGGGAGCATGTGCGCAATGGAGCAAAGATGGCTCCCTTACCAGCTCAGGCAGTGAGAGCTCTCCAGGGCAGACACCTCTCCTCTGGCAGGTATGGTGCCCAGATGTCTAGAGCCAGAAACGGGATCCTCTCCCTGGCAATAACCGGAGCCTGTGTGCACTGGAGCAAAGATGGCTCCCTTACTAGTTCAGGCAGTGAGAGTCCTCCCAGGAGGACACCTTTCCTCTGGTGGGGATGGTGCCTGAATGTTCCATATTTCTTAAAGGAGGCTATCAAGATGGTCTTTCAGGATAATCTTTGCTGAGTCACTTGAAAACAAGCTATATTTGAAGTGTTAAAGCTATTGTTCCTGGTAAGAGTCTAATGCAAGGATTTTAACTGTGATGATTTACCTTCCCCTGTCCCCTCACATCAGTAGGACTTACAACCATGAATGGAGAAGTGGTAGTAAAGGGATTGTATTCACTGTCAAGCCAGCTTTTAAGAAATGCCAGGAAGACTTAGACATCAGTCATGCAGCTTCAAATCACCTCCAATTTTATGTTTTCTTTTCTGATCTATGATATTTGTGCTTGCTGGGTTCCCAGGAACTGCCCTGTAGGACATTTCTGTATTTACTGCTTCCTAGTTCTAGGATTCTAATTTGAAGTTGGTAGCTGCCCACTTTCTCCTGAATATTCATATTATATAACAAAGTTTTATTTTAAAATATATGCTGTACATTTATAAAAGCTTCCTATCATACTGGAGCAAATATCAAGTCATAAAATTTAAAACTATTTAAATATCATATAACATATTGACAGACAAAAATATAATTAACAGAAAATTTAAAGACAAAAAAATCACAGAAACTATTCATATCTTTAGAATCTTTAAAACACAGTTTAAAATAAACCATACAACAAAGACATTTAGAAAATATTTTGGAACTTGCATACATAAATGTTACAAAATTTGATTATATCAGTCTTTCTAGTCTCTTCTTTCCCCTTCGTTCTTCCTACTGCTGATATATTTACCTTCCAAAACACATATATCTAAAGTGTGGTATTTGCTCATCTTAATATGGTTTATTTCACTTAACTTCATGACCTTCAGGTTCCTTAATTTTCCTTAAAATAACATAATTTTATTCGTTATATATCAATTCAAAACTACATTGCATTCGCGTGCATGTGTTATGCACACTATATTTATGAGTGTACATGATCATGCTTGTGTGTTGAGGCCATAAGAGCATGCCAAAATCCTGTTGCTTCCACATTATTTTTCTAGATATACACCCTTGCACTCTACCTGGAACTGGACTGTCAGTCATCCACTTTTCTGTACTCCATACTGCTGGAGTTGTAGGTAAGCATAAATGTTGAGGTTAGTATACGGTGTTGGGGATTTGGACTCAGGTCCTCTTGCTTGCATGACAACTCCTCTTACTATTGACCCCATATGGCTCTGTCTCTCTGTCTCTCTCTGTCTCTCTGTCTCTGTTTCTCTCTGTATGTCTCTCTGTCTGTTTCTCTCTCTGTCTCTCTGTCTGTCTCTCTCTGTCTCTGTCTCTCTTCCATTCTCTCTCTCTCTCTCTCTCTCTCTCTCTCTCTCTCTCTCTATTTGATCTATTTGATCATAGGTGCATGTGATNTCTCTCTCTGTCTCTCTGTCTCTCTCTCTCTCTCTCTCTCTCTCTCTCTCTCTCTCTCTCTCTCTCTCTCTCTCTCCCTGTCTATCTTTCTATTTGATCTATTTGATCATAGGTGCATGTGATTGCCTCTGAGAGTTTATGTGTATTATATGCATGTGGAAACCTATGCAAGTCAGAAGAAGGCATTTCATTGGCTCTCCTGGAACTGGAGTTACTTGGGTTTTAAGTGAGTATTTTAAACTAAGTTCAAGTACTGTACATGATCAGCAAGCACATTTATCAAGTGAGCCATCTCTCCAGCCCCTATACCCTACTTTTTATCTCAAGATGATACCTTGGTACTGAGCTTTGACAAAATGTGCCTTTTGTTGATTTCTTATGTATCAGAGCAGGAGCTGCAACCATGTTTCACTCTTGTGAAAGTTTTTGTCCTGTGCTGAGTATAGATTTCTCATCTCTGTTACCTTTTAGAAGCTTCCTCTTCCTTCACCCCATGACAAACAAGCAGACTACAAAGCTGTGGCTCTATCCCATGCTATTCCAGCAGACTGCTACTCAGGCTCTGTCAACTAATTCCTCTGGGACTCCTGTCCCTCTTTCCATTTTTTCCCATTATGTATTGGCTCTTTGGGATATACTGGGGTTTGTTGTGGTGGTGGCAGTGTTTGCTGTTGTTGTTTGTAGTTTTTGTTTCTGTTCTTATCAGAATGCTCTCCTTCACTGGTTTATGCAGAGGCAACCTCCATTGTGACATCTGTCCTGGAAGCCTGAACTTCATTTTCTAATATCTGAAATTGGTTGTGACAGTCTCTTGTGGTTACTTAAGTTTGCATCTGAAATCTCTGCTCAATCCAAGTATTGAAACAACTGATTGATTTCTTAATTTAATCTTTTTGTTACCTCAATTCTTTTACTTATTTAGTGAAAAATTGCTCTTCCATTTGTTTACAGTTAATAAAAATACTCTTTAGCATATGATAGAAAAAGGCTCATAGAAAGACACAAAGGGAGACAGACAGACAAGAGAGAGAAAGAGAGCCAGCATGTATGCCACAGTTCACCAGTATGGGTCAGAGGGCAATATGCCCCAGGTGGTTTTATTTGTCCCCATGTTAGTCTTGAATTCATGTCAACAGGCTTGGTGGTAGGTGCCTTTACCCACTGAGCTATCACTCAGAGTCCCAGGTTCATTTTAATTTTATTGGTAAATTATCTACAGCTTCTGAATACATTTCAAATAGATTATATAACATTCTTGCCCAGTTAGTAAAAAATCTCAGCTGAAAAAGTTTTTCTATGATTTGATTTTTTTGTATCATTTGAGTTATGTTCCTAATATTTTAAGTGTCTCATAATACTTCATTGAAAACTTCTAACTTCTAATTTGATAATGACATAATGGAATAAGACCTCTTCTCAGGATGATCTGTGTTGTTTTTTCAGCGATTTTTGTGAACTCCTTCTGTAATGTTCCTATTGCTAGACTTGTGTGTTCACCCAAAATTCTGATTTATGATAACATAACTATATAATGAGGTTGAAAGGACTGGGAGCTAGCCTGATTGAAATGCGATTACTATGAAAATCTACGGGTCAGTTTTATCACCAGTATCCAAGATGTTATATAAATCTAGGCAGTGTAGCCACCATTATAATCCAAGTACTCAGGAGGTAGAACTAGGTGGATTCTGATGGCTTCCTGTTTAGCCAGGCTAGTCAAGTGTTAGACCAAGTGAGAGACTAAGAAAAACAAGGTGGTACTTGAGGAATAACATCTCAGGCTTTCCCCTAGTTACCACATATAAAAATGTGCCCAAAACATGTTCACAAGCATGTGAGCACACACACACACACACACACACACACACACACACACACACACACACACACACAAACCGATGGAAGTCTCCTTAAAAATTAAAGAAAACAAATAACAAAGGGTGTAAAATCTCTGATTCTTTGTAGGTACTTCATGTTTCTACTAACACTGGTAAATATTCTTTAGTGTTATTCCAAATAATCATGACTTACAGTTTTTCTCCAAGCTTTGGTACATTTTGCTTCCCATACCTTTTTGTTGTTGTTGTGTTGTTGTTGTTGTTCTACTGTGACATCTTTTCATTGTAGTGTCAAGGAAACCTGTATCTGTAAGTGTTCTGAAAGACATAGATGGCATATTCAACTCAGCCTGGATTAGTTCTTTCTTAGGAAAAATGAAGTGGAGAGACCAATATTTTGGGTTCATACCTGATGCATGTTTAAACTCAAATAAACTAACAGGCCTGTACCTCTCTTCAGTTTCTAAGTTATCCCTCAACAAAACCTGTGTCTAGAATCATTTTCCAGGTTACCCCAAGAAGACCAGTGTCTCCAGGTTACTCTCCCCCAAAAATCCAGTGTCTAACACCAATTTCTAGGTTATTCCCCAACAAATCTTCACCTCCAGGTTACAAACCCACCCCTGCCTAACAACCATCAATAAGAGGAAAGCCCAAGTTAAGTTTATGATTTGGCTCTCTGCACCAGCTAATTATGCTAAAGGACACAGTAGTCACCCAATTAGATGTTTGCCAGTTTAGAAACACTCATTGGTCATTGTCATTTTCAATAAAACCTTGTGCTGATGAGTGTTGAGGGTTTTGCTCCACCAGAACTGTCCTGTGAGTCAGCGATAAATTTGAGTTTGTAAATAAAGGTTTTGGTGTGATTGCATTGGTCTTTCTGGGTTCAGACGTACGTCCCTTGTACTACAAAGGCAAGCATTTTGGCACATGTCTTCAGGGAATCACCAAATAAGTTAAAATAAGAAGCTAAAATTCCTTCAGATTAAGATTATCCTTAGGACTGGACAGACACTTTGATGGTTGACTGTTCTTGCATAGAAACAGAATTGTGTTCCTTACATACATGTATATGGTCCACATCTGTAGTGGTAATTCCTGGTTGTCAACTTGATTATATCTGGAATGAACTACAATCCAGAATTGGAAGGCTCACCTGTGATCCTAATCTGGAGGCTGAGAGATAAAAGTTTCAGACCTGGATCTTCCCATGGAAATCCTGAGCCATAGTGGTTATGAATTCCAAAAGATTAAGCCAGGGAGATCTCTGAGTTCAAGATCATGTGGGATTAAAGTCATGGTGGCCACACCTTCTGTCAGAGACCCACATAAACATTGGAAGAAGGATGATTTACTTTCTCCCCTTTATGTGCTTGCCTTATAGGACTGAGCAACTGCTAGATCCTTAGTTTTCCATTCACAGCTGCTGCTGACCATTGTTGGGAGTTGGACTATAGACTGTAATACATCAACAGATTCCCTTACTATGTAGAGACTACCCATAAATTCTGTGACTCTAGAGAACCCTGACCAATACAACATCTACCTGTAACTTCAGCTCTGGGATATATAATGGAATATTCTGGATGCTGCAGTGACCTATACTTACATGCTTATGCTTTTTCTTGCTTTTTCCCTCCCAAAGAAATACACCTTCCTTAAAACAAAATGAATCTTTAAATACATTTCATGTTGTCTCTAGTCTCAGTGTCTTAGGACCATTACACGTGTATCTAAGGCCCCTGCATTCATAAGTGGAGTGTTTTTGAATTCCATTAAGAACTCCTACTAGGTTTTACTTAATTAACAGTTTTCATATTTACAGTAAATATTTTCATTGTTGTTGTAATGATGGTTAGTTTAAAGGTTATAGTAGTCAGTTCCGACAGTTTTGATATCTTTCAAAATACCATCATATGTGAAGCCCTTTCCCCCCAAATCATGACTTACCATTTCTTCCCAAGTTTCTGGTACATTTGTCTACCTGCTGTTATTCTACTGTGACTTCTTTTACTTTTGCTTCTCTGATTCTTCAGTCCACCATTTGTGCCAATGGCACCATGTTGCAATTTTTTTCAGTTAAAACTTTTTTAAAGTCAGTAATAACAGCTTGCAGTTTCAGGAGATTTTTGAATTAATGTTAGAAACCAAAGAATGCTTTAAAATGTCACATTTAGTACCATTGCTACAGTGTCACAATAACAGAGAAAATTTTCATATTCCATTAATATAATCATGATATAATTCAACACTGAATCATTACAATGAAATTTTCTCTAACTAATAGGAAAATATATCATGTCTGTCTTACACCAACCCTTCTGTAAGTAGAATCAAAATGACATTGGGAAAATATAAAATTCTCTTAGTTTGAGAGCAGAAAATTACACAAACTATTGTTGCTATCGCTTTTTATAAATTCAGTAGGTCACTGGAAAGAAACAAAAATATAAATACTTCAAAACATAAATTTGCTTTTTAGTCTTGGGTGATTTCATTATGTGTACAGAAATGTCAAGAATGCTATTTTCTGCTTATAAATATTAATAAGTGATTCACTAGGGTGTAAATAAAAAGTGACAGCAAAAACCTCTTTCCTTTCCTTTCATAAAATGTTAAAAAATAAATATTAAAAAAAGATTTCCTCAGTAATAGCATATATTTTGGTTCAGTTCAAGAAGATATATAATCAATGTGAAATGATATTGAAAATATGAAATAAGGGCTGACAAGATTGGTCATTGGTATCACTGTTTGCCAACAAGCTTGATAACACAAGCTTATTCTAGCCTTTTACAGGGAAAAGGAATGAATTTAGTAAGCTGTCCCTGCCTTCACACACACACACACACACACACACACACACACACACACACACACACTGTCATATACACACAGATGTAGACACATATGCAATCATGCATATTCACACAATAAATAAATATGCGACACAATTTAAAAGGAAAAATAAATGAAGATTAAAACAAAATGCATAAAACCCTATGGATTCATCACAAATATTCTCATATACCTGAAAGGATTTAACAGTTAATCAACTAGAATGTTTAATGTTATGTTTTTTCTCTACAAACTTATTTGTAGACCAATCCAGAATAATCCAGTAATTTGACTCCACTAACTTATAGCACCAAAAAAATACAAATGGCCCAGGACACAAGCTCCACTATGTTCATAGCAGCCTTATTTATAATAGTCAGGAGCTGGAAAGAACCCAGATATCTTTCAACAGAGGAATGGATACAGAAAATGTGGTATATTTACACAATGGAGTACTACTCAGCTATTAAAAACAATGAATTCGTGGATAATTTCTCAGGCAAATAGATGGAAATAGAAAATATCGTCCTGAGAGAGGTAACTCAATCACAAAGGGACACACAAGGTATGCACTCATTGATAAGTGGATATTAGCCCGAAAGCTCAGAATAACCAAAGTACAATTCACAGACCACATGAAGCTCAAGAAGGAGAAAGACCAAAGCGTGGGTCTTTTGTTCCTTTTTAGAAAGGGGAACAAATAATCCCAGGAGCAAATATGGGGGAAAAAGTTCAAAGTAGAGACTGAAGGTAAGGCCATCCAGAGACTTCCTCACCTGGTGATCCATCCTATATACAGTCTCCAAACCCAGACACTATTGTGGATGCCAAGAAGTGCTTGTTGAAAGGAGCCTCATATAGCTGTTCCTGAGAAGCTCTGCACAAATACAGAGGGGGATGTTCACAGTCATCCACTGGACTGAACATGGGGCCCTCAATGGAGAAGTTACAGAAAGGACTGAAGGAGTTGAAGGGGTTAGCAGCCCCATAGGAAGAACAACAATGTCAACAAAACAGATGCCCCACCCCCACCCCTGCTCCCAGAGCTCCCAGTAACTAAACCACCAACCAAGGAGTACACATGGAGGATCCATGGCTCCAGCCACATATACAGCAGAGGATGGCCTTTTTGGGCATCACTGGGAGGAGAGGCCCTTGGTTCTATGAAGACTTGATGCCCCAGGGTAGGGGAATTCTAGTGCAGGGAGGAGGGAGTAGGTTGTTGGGTGGGGGAACACCCTCATAGGAGCTGGGGGAGGGGGAAGGGGATAGAGAGCTTCTTGCAGCAGGGGAAACCAGGAAAGGTGATAACATTTGAAATGTAAAAACTTAAATCAAACAATGAAATTACACTTTAAATACAAAATTGGGTTGAAACTACTATACTTAACACAGTTTAGCAATGTTTCAGGTTTTTCCAGGTATTTATAATACTGGGAAAAAGTGGTCCTAGAAGATATCTCACCATCCGGAATGGAAGAGATGACTCAGTAATAAATGCTTCCTTTTCTACCATAAAATTTTATTTCCTAGCACACTCATCAGGCATCTCACAGATATGAGTAACTTCAGCTTCAGAGGATCTATCACCCTCTTCTGGTCTCCTTGGGTACTACCACAGTGATATATATTGAATGAATGGCATTTTGCAGACAATAAGAAGTATGGAAGGGACTGAAGGTAGGGGAGTGGTATTGCAGATGGCAGGGGTTTTGGTGGATGATGGGTCCCAAGTCCACCAGGCTCCCAGCAGCATTATAGGGATGGAAATGGAAAGTAGCCTGAGCAAAAGAATGTTCAGTGAAGGGCCCAAAGTGGGATCCAAATCAAGGGGGAGGGGGGCATCCCAAGCTTGACACTATTACTGAGGCTAAGGAGAGCTCACAAAAAGGGGCCAATCATGACTGCCCTCCAAAAGACCCAACAAGCAGTTGAAAGAGTCAGATGCAGATATTTGAGCCCAACCATTAGACAGAAGCAGCTGACTCCTGTTGTTGAATTACGGAAGACTGAAAGAAACTTTAGGAGAAGGGCGATCCTGCAGGAGGACCAGCAGTCTCAGTTTACAGGACCTGTGAGATCTCTCAAACATTCAACCACCAAATAGAGCATACACCAGCTGATATGAGGCCCCCAACACATACAGTAGAGGATTTCTAGGTCTGTGTTCATTCAGAGATGATGCACCTAACCCTCAAGAGACTAGAGGGCCCAGGGAGTTTAGAGGTCAGGTGGGTTGGGGGTTAGGGACATCCACATGGAGACAGGGTGAGGTGGGGAGGAAGTGTAGGATGTGGAGCAGACAGAGGTTGGATGGGTGGGGTGGGGAATGGAATATGAAGTGTAAAAATTAAATTAAAATTAAATTAAATTTAAAAACAATGCCATAATAATAATAATAATAATAATAATAATAGTAATAATGTGTATATCCTTGAATACTCACATGGCAGAATTTATATAAGGAAAGTGTGTAATATTTTAAAATGAATAAAAGATAATTATCATTAAAAATAAAAAAGAAGAAGTGTGTTGATGAGAAATATACCCTGCCATGGGGCAGGAAAAAGCTTTCTAGTGAATGTTGAAGGGGTGTTTGACTATGCATATTCAAATGAATACTAGATGAAAATTCATCAAGAAACTCTACAACTTATGGTTTGCTAAGAACTGTTAAAATAAAGCTACAACTCCAAACTTTGATAAGTGAATATTATTGAATATCTTCAGTCACCATCTTATAGGGAAATACTTATTTTGAAAGAAATAAGAAGAGTGATCAAAGAGTAGTAGTTACAAATGCACCTATATTATAAAATCTGCAAGTGGAGAAACTTGTCAGACACTAAAACAAAAAAAATATCAATATGTAATGCTTTATATAAGTGTATAAGTATGCTCATTTGTTAAGTGAAAGATTAGATTTTCATATGTCAATGACATATAGATATCAAGAAGACAGATATTTCAAAAGAGAAATAAGTAGGAAATAAAAATCACCAAAGTATATGAGAAATGCTACTAACTTTTAATGAATGGGGAAATAGACAGAGAGTAAAGTAGTTAGGTATTTATGAGACTGCGCTCACAAGGAGAATCAGTGTTATAAGGCACTTGCAGCCAAGCCTGAATACCCAAATTTGATTCCGTGAATGAGCATGGTTCCAGGAGAAAACAGTTCTTGAAAGTGTTGTGACCTCCATATTTAAACTGTGGCACACTTACATGCTCCCTCCCAAAAAATAATGTAATAAAACTTAAACATATTTAGGAGACTGAAGTTTATTTGTAAATATGATAATTTTTATATTAAAATTAATAAAGTATCCAGTGTTATTTATTGTTATTGCACACTGGAAACATAGGCTATGGAGAGGTCTGCTAGTTAACAACATTCGTGCCTTGAGAAGAGCTTTATGGTATGTACAGATTCTATCGTTATAGGGTATCCCCAGGAATCATCCCTATGTCCAAGGTTAATAGGCACTGTTTCCACAGAAGAGAGATGTCATCACCACAAGGAACATTATCTACCAGGAGTCTTGTATCCTTTATTAGTTCAACAATACATCAGTTTCTCTGTAAAGCTACAGAAATACATAAGAGAATGTACAAAAATATTGAAAATTTAAAATTTTCATATCAAGGAAAGTTCTTAAGAAATGTGTCTGAACTATTCCATATACCAGCAAGATTTTGCTGACAGGACCTTGATATAGCTGTCTCTTGTGAGATTATGCCAGTGCCTGGCAAATACTGAAGTGGAGGCTCACAGTCATCCATTGGATGAAACACAGGACCCCCAATAGAGGAGCTAGAGGAAGTACCCAAGGAGGTGAAGGGGTCTGCAACCCTATAGGAAGAACAACAATATGAACTAACCAGTATCCCCAGAGCTCATGTGTCTAGCTACATATGTAGCAGAAAATGGCCTAGTCGGCCATCATTGGGAGGAGAGGCCTTTGGTCTTGTGAAGATCATATGCTCCAGTACAGGGGAATGCCAGAGCCAGGAAGCAGGAGTGGGTGGGTTGGAGAGCAGGGCAGTGTGTGTGTGTGTGGGGGGGGGTGATTAGTGTATAGGAGACTTTTTGGATAACATTTGAAATGTAAATGAAGAAAATATCTAATAAAAAATGAAATGTAAAAAAATAATAATAATTGTGTCTGAGCCTTCTTTCTGGTCTGGGCCGGTGCCATGAGGAGACCTTGCTTACACACTTTGCAACCAGATCCATAACACCCAGAAAAAACTCTACTCCTAGGCATTCTAACATACTCAGGTCAAGAGAATTGCCAGATCACAGGAGATTTGTCACACCAGGGTCTCAGGGTCCCAGAGGCAGCTTGACTCCCAAGAGCTCTGACATACTCAGGATCTCAGGATCCCAGGATCCCAGAATCCCAGGATCCCAGAGACAGCTGAACTTTGAGGAGTTCTGACACAACTAGGATCATAGGAAGGACAGGACATTATGAGGGCAGGTAGCACTAGAGATAATCAGATGGCAGGAGGCAAGTTTTAGAACATAAGCAACAAAAACCAAGATAACTTTGACATCATTAGAACCCAATTTTACAACCATAGTAAGTTCTACATATACCATCACACCAGAAAAGCAAGATTCAGACCTAAAATCACTTCTCAGGATGGTTATAGAGGATTTTAAAGGGACATAAATAACTCCCTTAAAGAGATGCAGGAGCTAGAATCTCTTAAAGAGGAAACACAAAATCTTCTACAGAATTACAGGAAAAAAAACAAACAATCAAGTAGGCAAAAGAAATGAACAAAACTATCCAAGATCTAAAGATCAAAATAGAAACAATAAAGAAATCACAAAGGGAGACAACCTTGAAATTAGAAAAACTAGGAAAGAGGTCAGGAGTCAGACATGCAAGTATTACCAACAAAATATATAAGATAGAAAAGAGAATCCAAGGTGGAGAAGATACAATAGGAAACAGATATAACAATCAAAGAGAATGCAAAATGAAAAAAGCTCCTAACCCAAAACAACCAGGAAATCCAGAACACATGATAAGACAAATCCTAAGGACAATAAGTAATGAACAGATCGAAGATTCCCAGCTCAAAGTGACAGTAAATATCTTCAACAAAATTATAGAAGAAAACTTCCCTAACCTAAAGAAATATATGCCAATGAACATATAAGAAGCCTACAGAAGTCCAAATGGACCGGAAATGAAATTCCTCCTGTCACATAATAATCAAATCACCAAAAGCACCAAACAACAAATATTAACAGCAGTAAGGGGAAAAGGTCAAGTAACATATAAAGGCAGACCTACCAGAATTACACCAGACTCCTCAACAGAGACTATGAAAGCTAGACGATCCAGGGCAGATGTCATATAGACCATAAGAAACCAGAAATGTGAGCTCAGGCAACTATACCTAGCAAAACTCTCAATTACCATAGACGGAGAAACCAAGACATTCCATGACAAAAACAAATTTACACATTATCTTTCCATAAATCCAGCCCTATAAAAGATAGTTCAAGGAAAACACCAACACGAGGAGGGAAACTATACCCTAGAAAAAGCAAGAAAGGATCTTTAAACAAACCCAAAAGACAATAGCTACACAAACATAATTCCACCTCTAACAACAAAAATAACAAGAAGTAACCATCACTTTTCCTTAATATCTTTTAATATCACTGGACTCCATCTCTGCCCAAAATATATAGACTATTAGACAGGATAAGTGAACAGGACTCAGTATTTTGCTGCATATAGGAAATGTATCTCAGTGACAAAGGCAGACACTATCACAGAGTAAAAGGTTGCAAAATCATTTTCCAAGCAAATGGTCCCAAGAAACAAGCTGGAGTATCCAATCTAATGTTGAATAAGTCAACTCTCAAAGAAAAGTTATCAAAAAAAGATAATTTTTTGCTGCTCTTTTGAAAATTTTAAAATATACTTCTTGATAAAATAACTTCTCTCCTAAATTAAAAAGAAAAAAAAAAAAGAATTATGGCTGAGTATATATACCTGTGGTGGTGTTGAATGAAAAAAACATTTCTGAGATATTCACAAGACACAGACCAAGGGTAGGAATCCCAGACAGACCAATAGATGTAATCAAAGTCCAATATGGGGAACTAATGAGTTTTAGTGGTGTCAGTTACAGCCATATGAGTTAGTGGTTCCTTATAGGAACAGAAATGACTCACAGACAGTTGTATTACCAAAGTTCACCCTAGCATGTATGACAGATCAGATAAGCTGAGAAACCTGGAACACATTGCATAGCCTGTAGGCAGATTAACAGGTTGAAGAATGGCCTTCCAGCTGATTCTGGTTTAAACCTCTTGTAGGCACCTTGGCTGGTTTCTCTTTCTTTTAGGAGGATGGCCTGGTCTCAGAGGCTCCCTTGGGACTTTGCTTTTCTGAAAGTGACTCTCTGCAGTCTCTATTGCTTACAGTGGAAAGCATTAGCCTATGAATCTTGTCAGTGTTAGGGAATGCCAAACACTAATTTGAGCCCTTTGTGTTCATCTTGCTGGTACAAAGTTGATCAGTCCCCCGAGGAAGGAGTGAGAATTATACAAAAGATAGAAAATAAGACTCAGAGACAAAAGTTAGAAATCAGGGGTCGGGGAGGGGGGGGCTATCCAGTCAGTACTACAGAAACTCCGAGTTTAATTCTCTTATGCTTTATATACTTTACAGTATTGGGTGTAAATATAGTCACAGTCCAGTAGAGACAATAGATGCAAATTCAATATATTTTCCCATCCAGAGGCCTCCCTATTCCTTCTTGTTTCTTCCTCCAAGATTAACAGAACATTCAGCCTGATCCCTTGAGCTTC
Source organism: Mus pahari (assembly GCF_900095145.1). Lineage (NCBI taxonomy): Eukaryota > Metazoa > Chordata > Mammalia > Rodentia > Muridae > Mus > Mus pahari. The sequence continues at coordinate 78,068,616 of NC_034594.1, read as the reverse complement.
AAGTGTATTCTCTTTTAACATTCAATGAGTCATTTGGCCAGAAAATTTGATAACAGACCCTGGACTGACTTGCCTCTGCCTGAAAGGCAGGCTGTCACAGAAACAGTCAAAATGGCTCCAGAGCCTTGTGCCCTTCCCCAGGCTTGAGCAGGCTAAACAGAAATTAAGAGTTTGCTAGTTGGTCTTCTGCTGACCTAGCCAGTCTGCCAACCTAGGTGGAGTGCTGCATCTGTAATTTCCTACAGGAACAGACTGCCTGCTGAGCTTGTTTTGCAACTTAATCCACCTGAAACAAAACAGCATAAACTAGCTGAAACAAAGGATGGGTCTGTGGGCTCTCCCTATATAAATACAGTACTAAATATTAAACTTTGAGTCTTGATCAGAAACATTTGTCTTGGCTTCATCCTTCTCTTGCCTGCCAGTCCTTTTTCATTTCCAGCTTCCCTTTCAGGTATACCCAGTTCAACCAAAGTTGCTGGACAGCTACAGAGAGTTGTTTCCCTCCATTCTTAAAAAGCTCATGGAGGATGGAATGTTTCAAACTCACAGGAAACTATTACACAACAGATGGGTAATTTGACTGTCAAAAGTTGACAAGACCTAGAATCACCTTGGAAGACAGTGTCAATGTATGATTATATACAATGAGATGGTAGGCATGTCTCTTGGGAATTGTTGTAATCAAGCTAATTGATGTAACAGGACTGACCCAGCTCACTGTCAGTGGCACCGTTCCCTAGTCTGGCCTTTTGTATTGTTTAAGAAGTACAACTGACCACAGGAAACAAGAAAGTTAAAAATATGTCTCAATTTCCCTCTACTCTATACTATGGCAATATTATGACAATCTGAAGCTCTCACCATAACTTCCTGACCATTATAACTATGATATAAAATTGTGAGCTACAATAAACTCCTAATTTATTTCTGTAAGGGAAACACCTCCATGAGAGCTCTAGAAGGCAGTGTTGTAATATTTAATTGAGTAATTATATTACTTACTCTTTATTTTTAATATTTTATTTTTTATTGAAATAGATTCTTCGCTCATACAGTATATCCTATCCTAAATTTCCCCTCCATCCACTCCTACCAGCTCTCCACTACCTCCTAGCCAGATACATTACCCCTCTATTTCCTCTTCAGAAAAGAGTACACCTCTAAGAGACAACATTCAAAGACCACAAAACAAGGTACAGTAAGACAAGGCACAATAACTCACACCACAGCTAGACAAGGCAATCCAAGAGGAAAAAAAAAAAAAAAAGCACAGGTAAAAGAGTCAGACATAACCCTCTCCCAGTATTAGGAATCCTATAAAATATGCCGAGCTAACAGCCATAACATACACCAAGGACCTGTGTCAATCCACATAGGCCTTGTTCTGATTGGTCCGTTTGTGTGAACTCATCTGAGCTTTCCTTAATTGATTCTGTGGGTCATGATCTCCTGGTATCCATTTTTATCTCTGACACCTGCTATCTTGCATTCCCAACTTTTATAGGATTTCCCTATCTTCAATGAGAGAGATCTGATAGATACCTCCAGTTTGTATTCTCTCTCTGCATAATGTCTGGCTATGGAGCTCTGCATTCACTCCAATCTGTTGCTAGACGGAACCTCTTTGATGATGACTGGGCAGGGCATGGATCTAGGAGTATAGGAGAATGCTATCAGAAATTATTTCATGAAATTTGCAGAGAAATGATACAACTACAGAAATCACCATGAGTGAGGTAACCCAGACCCAGAAAGAAAAGCATCATATGTATGTACTCCATTACAAGTAGGTATTGGTTCTTCAGTAAATTATAATAAAACTACACTCCACAGACTTAGGGAGGTTAGGTAAAGAGACCTACCTTGGAAGGGTAAATAGAATAAATAAATTAACTGGATTCATGTGGGGTCTAAAACAGGAAGAACCATGTGAGAGGATATGGGTCTTGGTTTTTCCTCACTTCGGGGGTGTCAGACATTTGGGACTCTAACCCTCCACTCAGAAGAGGCAAAACACAGTCTTAGTTAGTGGTCCAATCCCATGTTTCTCTGGGTGAGAAAAATCAGCAGCTCATATGGAGACCATGGTACTCAAATTCCCATGTTCTCATAGACCTCTGTTGCCTGGGAAGACTTAAGAACAGGCTCTGGACCTGCAATAAGCCCAGGGTTTAGGGAATCTGGCTTAGCCCAGAGTGAATATCAGGACTGTAGAAGGGCTGGAAGGGAGGTCTTCTATAGGAGATTTAAGATATTGTTCTTTATGATGAAAGCTTAGGAGTTTCTGTGTAAAGAGAATCCTTGCCTGTCAAAATACCTTTAATCCTGACAGATGAAGATGCATAATACTCAGTCAGGGTGAACCAGACATTAAATACCTTCTGCAGGAAGGGAAACCTAGGAAAGAATGCACATTGGCTAAACACTCAGGGTTCTTGGATACCTCATTAGTATAGAGAACACAAGGCTCTATGCTGTGACTAGTTGTTAAGGTCCTCTTACTGCAGTGTTGTGGGAACATGCTCTAGGATAGGAATCTGGATGGGAGCCAATATGAACTGCCATTCTCAATTATGAGTTTTATCTGGGATGAGAACTTTACTGACACTTTAACAGTTCTTATGTCTGTTGGCACACCCTAGCAGTTCTTAGACTGGTAGCATAGTCTACTACCCCAGTAGGTTTATCGGGTCCTCCAAATAAGCTTGACCACTCAAGGAGGTAGGGCATGGAAATTTTAACTGCACTTACCCCATGCTGCTCCAGGGGTTGGGGAAGTACAGTCTCAGGCACAGGACTGCAGGAGATGGATCTGGCTCAGGGTCATCCCAACTGCAAGTAGAGCTGATGATTGGGCAGATAAAAGGGAAGGTAGAGCAGAAGGTGAGGTAGGGATGAAGAAGAAAATGGAAGAAGAGGGAGAGGATGCAGAGGAGAAGGAAGATGAAGAAAAGCAAAGCAGAAGCCCATGGCCTGGAGAAACTGCAAGTTCTAAGTGGCAAGTTCTTAAGCTGTGGAAGATGGTAGTGTAGAGGTAGACCTGCCAAATATAGGCACACAGCATGTAATTATATTAACTGTGTTGTGTTTTCATTGCCAGGGCATATTTGGGAAGAGATTTACTGCAACACTGATTTAATTTAATGCCTACTCCATGATAGGAAAGCCATAACCTACACTGCCTGGGTGACCAAGAACTGGAGACTGGATACCGAAAATTCTTATGGTACATCCAAACTGTACTGGAGATTATTTTTATATATGCTGGATTTTTTGAATTGTAAAGTTTACTTTAACAATTCTAATTTATGGGTGTGACCTCAAAAGATAATTGTGTGTATGGGCATCTAAATATTCACACATGAATATTTCTGAGATCATTGCTTACAAAAATCAAGTCTACTATAATGTCAACTCTGCTGAGTGTGCTCTCTGAAATAAGGAAACATGGAGTGTAATACTGAGACAAAGGAATGAAGTAAACACTTAAACACAACATTGTGGATAAAATGTATAAACTCATCAGCATGAAGGAAGACTAAGTTGCATGCATATAGTCATACTGTGTACATGCAACTTTCTATAATAAGCAAAACTGGTTAATGTTGTTTAGGATGCATTTATTCCCTGAAATTCAAATCCATTTTTGTCTCTACTATTTCTAATAGTTAAGTGCCGGATCAGTTCAGATAATCTGTCTCAAGGGTATGAAACACTGGTTCCTCTCTTTCACTCAGAAGCATTTATAAACTGGAAATCTCCTTAGCCTGTGCCTTAAAGTGTGTTCTGGGTGCTGGTTGGTGGTTTAGCAGATAAAGGGCAGGAAATGAGAGCTTCTTTGTTTCTCAGAAATCATAAGGCTGTATGCAGGAGGCAGAAGGTGAGCAAGCTGACTAGTTAGATTAGAAATTGTGAGCTGTGTGTTAAGAAAGACATGTTACCTCAATAAATTTAACCAAGAGAGGTAAAGAATGCTACTCTATTAAACACAAGACTCCACATCTATGTATAAATATGTGCACCAATAGGGTCTCATACAGAAAATATGCATGAACACCCCAATTAGGTGCAAAATAAATCGTCCAATATCATCGATACATGAAAACACATACAAGTGCATACAACTGCCGAGCATAAGTACAGATAACAATCATCAGTTTAAAAGAGAATTTGAAATTGTCTCATCCACTTACTAGATTCTTGAGAGTTTTTCGTTAATGAATGATATGGTATTGGTAAGAATGAACTCAGCAAGCTAACCCCTGAGTACTGGTTTCAGTGTAAAACTGTTGAATGGTGTAACCATCTGTCTACCCAAAGTTTATTATGGAGAAGACTGACTAATATTTGAGTGGTTATTTCTGAGATGTTAAATTCTATCAAAATTAATTTTCCAACTGGGTGCCTTTGCACACCATTAAGCACAGATACATTGGAGAAGATTTGAAAGTCTATGTCTAAAAATAAGTTTAGAGTTATGAAAAATGATGGCAATATGAACATTTTATTATTCAATATACTTTTTTCCTGTTGGTGAGTCTACTTATCCCAGAAGATCCATGCTTCTGTAAACCTCAGGAACATTTAATATAGAATATTTTAAAGCTCCCTTGATATATATTAATGGCCTTAGGCACTCAACAAATAAAGAATTGAAATCATTGCTGAAAACATCAGATGGAAATACTTCCAGCCTCTGCAGGGAACCAGTGATAGGGAATGCTACAGAAAACAAAACAAAACAAAACAAAACAAAACAAAACACCAAAAAACCAAACCAAACCAAAACATTGCTTTTCACCACTTTCTCCATTTTTACTGAGTACTAACACCTCGGTATTGGAAGTGGGATAGGTAGCCAAGCAGTTGGGAATACATGCTGTCATTATAGAGGACTAAAATTCAGTTCCAGCATTTACACGAATGTTCAAGCCACCTGTAACTCTTGCTCCAGGGGATAAGATATTATCTTCTGGCCCCCAAGAACAGCTGCATTCATAATATGATCATTCATACAGTCACACATACTGACATAAATAAAAATAAATCATAAAAGGAAACATATCAACTTGGCAGTGGTGGTAATGCATGACTTTAGTCCCAGTCGTCTGGAGACAGTGGAAAGTGGATCTCTGAATTTGGGTCCAAACTAACCAATACAGTGAGTTTCAGGACAGCTGGTTTCACACAGAGAACCTTTATCTCAAAGAAAACAAACAAACAAACAAACAAACACTCCAGAAATACATCTTCCTATACCTTTCATTAATGAGTACTATTTAATTGTGGGTTTACTATTTAATATTATCAAGAAATTGGTTATAATAAATTAGATATTCCAAGACAAAATAATGGAAACATTACTGTGTTATTCAGTTTGCTGAAGGTACATAAAGAATTCAATTTATATTTCATTTCAAAATTAGACAAAAATATAGGGTGATTTTTTTTTCCTCTTTGATCTAGTTTGGACTTCTGATTTAGGGCTACCATTAATCAAGAGTAGAAACAGGTTGTCAGATTACCCTTCCTCCTTTATTTGCTTTTGTAGCTTCAAATTAAAGCCTTCTTTTCATTGGCGAGGGAAGATAACTTGACTCCTAAAACTTCCAGAGGCTCCAATTTTGTTGGCCAGCACCCTTTATTGGCAGCTCACAACACTGGTAAATTCATCTTCAAGAGAATCTGACTCTCCCATTTGCCTCTACAGGCACTGCGTGCATATACAGAGACACATTAAAAACACACAGTTAAATTGAAAATTAATACAAATAAAAGTTTTAAATCTTGTTTTAAAATTTTCAGTGTTCTCATATTTTCATATACATGTACCATTTGTATATTTCTTCTCCTCACTTCTGTATTCTTTTCTCTTTGTTTACATTGATATTTCTTGCTGTAGCTGTAATTTATACCAGAAATGTCTAATTTTAGTATAAATGGTGTATTTCATTCAATATTGTAAAAAGTGTTAAGGGGCTGAGGAAATGACTCCCTATGCAAGCATGATGCCCAGAGTTCAGTCCCTCAAGATTGTGAAAATGTAATGAATGGTGCATGCATCTTTGTTTCAGTGCATCTTCCCATGGAAACCAGAGAGAGAGAGAAAAGCATATGAACTCTGAGTCAATAATAAACATTATATTGCTTATAAAAATCTCATATATCTCTAGAGAAAGAAAAATCCTTTTGTTTCTGTGTTCTGGCTCATTCTAGAATAATAGTGAGGTTACAGAAATGAGTCAAATATTGAAACTATTTTAAAAATTTTTATTACTTTAATAATATTGAGTATTTTTATTATACGCTATAGAAGCAACATGTTAGCATGCATCAATACGAGTTATAAGACATGTAGATTGTGTTACAACTATGTATAATATAGCATACGTTTACTGAATATTTTATAAAATTTAATTTTATTTATTTTTTCTGTTTTTATAATCCATTCTATAGGTAACAATATTACCCAGCCAAGGGATTCTGATTTCTATAATAGTGATAAAACCTACCTGAGCACTAGCTTGCACCTATTAATTTATTTTTGTAGGCTCTTGATTCTGGATGTAATATGATCAGCTATCCGAAGCTATTGCTGCAATAAAATGTAACCGATTAAGAGTTAAAATAAACCCTTCTTTCCTAAATTGCTTTTGTCAGGGTTCTTTACCATAGCAACAGACTAGGACTTAGACTGATTATAAAAAAATCAGATGATCTGCCTGGTAAAGTCAGGTGTGCCCTTGATTCTAGTGAGTGGGAAATGAGAAGAAATGATAAAACAGGGATATAGTCAAGGAGAATTAACATTGAAAGTCTTTTGAAAACCTTACAGGACACAGCTAAAGTAGAAACTTCCTAAAATACGCACATTAACTAGTTTAGATAGTACTATTATATAAGAAGGAGACAGTAGACTAACTAGATAACACATATTATCAATTAAAGATGCCAGTACCAGGAAGGAGTGACCTCTTTTTCAACTGTTGGCCAATGAGATGATGTAGACAGTTAAACATCAAAAGCAATTTTAATTGTACTTGGTTACCTGTCATAACTTGCTGGTAAGACTTTCTTCCTTAATACACCAGAGATTTGAATTATAAACATGAAAAAAATCAAGTGGGTAATGACCTGGAAGTTTCATGCCTACTGGACAGTTCTCATGGTACCAAGACATGCTATGCAAACTACTAGAAAAGAAAAGAAATTGTCAGCATCTCATAACTGTGAACCCTTCTAGCTACAATAACTACACACCTTCAGTGATATGCCTACAGGTAAAGTAGTCCAACAAATACTGTTGAAATACTCAATCACTTTTATACTAGTTCTACCACCTGTTCAATGAGATGGAACCATGAGTTCAGAGTCTTGTAGTTACATAGTGCATAATCCCTGTGGTAGAACCTAATACATTTATTTGATTAAATGAACATAGTATTAAAATACCTCTTAGTGACTTGTTACTATAGCCACAGAACACTATGTCTCTCAGTCCACATCAGAAAAGTTTTTGTTTTTGTTTTTGTTTTTGTTTTTGTTTTTGTTTTTGTTTTTTTGCAGTTGATAGCAATTGATCCTGAGTCTTGCAAATGGCCAGTGTTCTGTGAAATAGTCAACTTAAGAAAGCTCAGTTATAACGGGACTTTCTCTATCACAACCCTGGTCTCAACATTCAAGTCTCTATGTGGAAGATGAGGTGGTAAGATTGCAATAGCAAGAGATAGTAGATTAATTAAAAGAATAAGTTTTCTGGATACAATATTGTAGGTGTAGATATCACATCACAGTGCTTATGACCTAATCAAACTCAAGTCATACAAAAGCCCTCCATGAGTTGATGGAAGTGTGCCAAATATTTTCACACTTAACTGAGAGGTTTCTGAATTTTGACAATTGCTGGGAAAGACAGAGTCAGTTTTCTTTAACAGAGTGACTTGTGATATATCATATACAATCTACTATAGGTCCCTTGTCCAAGAATATTTGGTCAACATAAACTGAGTGTGTGTGTGTGTGTGTGTGTGTGTGTGTGTGTGTGTGTGTG
>NC_034594.1:78016263-78035620 GCF_900095145.1 Mus pahari | reverse complement strand
GAATTTATGAAATTCTTGGGCAAATGGATGTATCTGGAGGATATCATCCTTAGTGAGGTAACCCAATCACAAAAGAAGTCACTAGATATGCACTCACTGATAAGTGGATATTAGCCCAGAAACTTAGAATACCCAAGATATGTCTTTCAAAACACAAGAAAACCAAGAAGGATGACCATCTTGTGGCTACCTCATTCCTCCTTAGAATAAGGAACAAAATACCCATGAAAGGATATAGGTACAGAAAAAAAATTTAGAGCTAAATGAAAGGGTGGACTATCCAGAGACTACCTTATCCGGGGATCCATCCCATCATCAGTCACCAAACCTTGATACTAATGCACATGCCAGAAAGATTCTGCTGAAGGGACCCTGATATGAGGGCCTCTTGTGAGGCTATGCCAGTGCCTGGCAAATACAGAACTGGATGCTCACAGTCAGCTATTGGATGGAACACAGGGCCCACAATGGAGGAGCTAGAGGAAGTACCCAAGGATTTGTAGGAGGCTGCAACCCTGTAGGTGCAACAACAATATGTGCAACTCTTGGGAGATCTGCTCTCTCCTAATGGGAACTGGTTACAACGAGCTGTGGCACATGGTCAGCTCTAGGGGCAGATGCAAAATGGAAGGATCCTGTCCCTAGCTACTCCTTGGTTCCTGTGTCCTGAGGGCTAAAGATTGTTTCCTCTTGGACCAGGTATTTGAGCAGAAGTGGTGGTCTTACCTGTACTTCCATGTATGTCAGCACTCCTGGGAAACCATCTCTATCCAGTGGGATCTGCGTATGGAGTGCTGTGTCACAGGGTCAGTTCCAGGTGAAGATGGGAACCAGAAGGTTCCTGTTCCAGGCTGCTCCTATGTTCCTGTGTCCTGAGGCCTCAAGACAGGACCCTCAGCACAGAACTGGTGGTTCTACCTGTGCTCACAGTTATGTCAGTACTTGTGGGAGAACAGCTTTCTTCCAGGGGGACCCGGGTATGGAGACCAGTGGCACAGGGTCAGCTCCAGGTGCAGATGGAAACTCATTTTTATAGACAATCTTTGCTGATCTAACAAGTTCTAAGTGGAGACATGGAATTCTTTTCAGATTATATGAGAAAAACGTCAAGCAGATGTGACCTCACAATAATGTCCAGATGAATTGGAGAAACACTTTGATGTGGTTATCTTTCCTCTCTTAGAGGATACAGTCATTAGTCTCCTAAGAAGGCTCAGGTTCTGCATTTTTGATGTTATGCATTCAATTTATTGGATTCTGATAGCATGGGAATTCTACTGACTCTCATTTTCTGGAGGTACACAGAGGAATACTATTTTTAGCTCATTCACAGCTCTTCTGGCTTCACTGGGAAGACAAAGTCTGAAAGATTTGAATCATATTTAAACATTCCATAGCCATAGATCTTCCACCTTCTACACTCCCTGATGAAACTTGACAGTTTTATAATGATCATATTATAATGATAATAATGTTCAGGTGTTGGATTAATATTAATGAAGATATGACATAAACAGTCAGGCTATGTTTACTCTGTATCTTGACTAGTGTGTTGGATACTTTTTTGTTACTGTAATAAAGTACCCTGTTTAAGTAAAGTAATGGAAGAATAAGATTATTTCACCTTAATGTTCTAGAGTAGGTTTGGAACTTTATGGTAGAGAAGGCACAGCAAAAGCTATATGTGGCATCAAGAGCTAGAATCTGCCTTCAACCATTTTATTGCACATAGGTATCATAGAGACTACTGAGAGTGAGGCCAGTCTATAGTAATTTAGTCTGTTGTGGTGTCTTCTGTTATGTACTTTAACCAGCAATTTTCCATGTCCTAAAATTTCCCTAAACTTCCCATAAGCATAACAAGCTGAGGCTTATGATTTAAAGAGGTCATCCTATAGGGCATATTTCTCATTCAAATCACCACAAATAGAAAAACAGAAAATTTTCATTACAGGCTGCATTAATTTGTAATACTTCATTTGTCCCCACTAGAACCAGGATATGTGATCAATTAGCCTATACACCATAAGCATTACCTACTTTTAAAATTTATTTACCGCTTTTTTAAATGCTGTAATCATCAGTCAGCAAAAATGAACTGGGGAAGAGTTTTCTTTGATTTATAGTTGAAAGAAAAACAGGCTTATCATGATGGAAAATCTTCAATGATGAAATAAGACTCCATGTTAGGAAGGAAGAACAACTGTACTCCCTTATATTTTGAAACAAGAAGCAGAAAGCAAACTGAAAGTGAATATAAGCACTAAGACCTTAAGTACGACTTCTAATAATTTACTTCTTCCAATGACCTATCAATGGTTACAACTTTTCTATTTAGTACCATCAACTGGGTACCAAGTGTTTAAATACATGAGATTAATTGGAACATTCACATTGAAACCACAATATGCACATTTACCTAAGGCATTTTGAATGTTCATCTCAAATTGCTAAGCAGTACCCTTTGTTTACTAGACCATCAATAAATATCTGGCACATAACTTTCAATATGTCTGAAGACATCTGTCTTCATTTGAAACTTACATAAAAAATAATTTTCTTTGATGTCCATCTCTTAAGTACTCCTTCTAGAGAATATGCATAAGGAAATTATAATATTAATCAATCGAAAAGAAAACTTTTCAAAAAATCAAAAAAACATAAAAACAAAAAAGAAAACCTTTGAATTGCATCCAGTGTGACCTGGTTGAGACTAGAAAGAGTTAATTCCTTTCTTTAGTAACAGTCACATCTGATTCAAGAGCAGGCTCCTCAGTCATGGATGATTGTTTAGACTTGCTGAATTGATTTTTTCATAAATGAATCTCATATACAATCCAGGGGCCATTTAATGGCACCTGTATGGGAGGCATTTGTGGAGAACATTACCATAGAAAAGTACTTCAGAAATTTGCATATGTATTTTACTTTAATATCTACTTTTTTTGCTGAGTTCATGTGTAACCCTGGAGATGGAAAGTTTTTATTGTCTTGGAATTGCATTGAAGATACAACACAGTTTACAAAGTAACAGCTGGAGTTTGATCTACTCTCCATGTTCCAATTTACTTATGCATAAAACATGCATAAAAAATTAGCCCTGTCGTAGCTATTTGATCTGTTTACCTCATGAACTTTAGCTTTGACCGAAGAAAAGCCATGAGCTTGAAATGACTCATGGATTCCCTTAAATTATACATATATGATTGAGATAATATAGTTTACATACACTTAATTTGCAAATATCATACCCTTTATGTCTTGACCTACTTGAAGGTGACAGCAAGAATTTTGTGTACCAAGTTTAGGAAATAACATTAGATTGAGGGGAAAAAAATCATCCTTGGAGGATTAATAATGAAGAAAGAAGTGATATGTTGCTCCTTGTTCATGCACATTATGAACTAGTGATTCTACATAGAAATTGAAATGTTGTGATTGTCACAGCATATAGAACTAGAGAGAACATACCTGAACACAATAAAGTCTAAATATGAGAAATGTGCACCTAACATCAGCCTAAATGAAGCAAACATAACTCATGTCAGGAACAAAACTGTGATGACCTATTTCTCTGCTTTTTTTCTTTTTATTTATTTATTTTTTTAAAATTTTGCTTGAAGTACTAGATGGAGAAATCAAGCAAGAGAAGAAATTTAAATGAATAAAAAGTGGAAAGAATGAAGTCAAATCATCAGTATTTGCTGATAGTATAATAAGGTTCAAAAATTCTACCTAAAAACTTCTAGAAATGGTAAATTCAGCAATGTGGAAGTATATGAAATCAAATTACACAAATCAATAACTTTTCTATACATTGTCACCAGACATACAGAGAAAGAGATCATGAGCTGTCTTAGCATTTTATTGAAGTGAACAGAGACTATGACCAAGGCAAGTCTTATAAAGGACATCAGTAAATTGGGGTTGGCTTACAGGTTCACTTCATTATCATCAAGACTGGAGCCTAGCAGCATCCAGACAAGCATGGTGCAGATGGAACTGAGAGTTCTATGTCTTTATTTGAAGGTGACTAGGAGAAGACTGGCTTCCAGGCAGCTGGGATGAGGGTATTAAAACCAACACCCACAGTGACACACCTGCACCAACAAGTCCACAACTCATAATAGTGCCATTTACTGGGCAAAACATATGAAAACCTTTACATGAACACCCATTTATAAACCTCCCATTTATAACAGCTTCAAAATAAAATACCTAAGAATAAAGCTAATGAAGGAAGTGAAGACTTTCTGTAATAAAAACCTTAAAACTCTGAAGAAAAAGATAAAGACATTAGAAAATGGAAATACATCAATGTTCATGGATTAGTAGTATTAATATTGTAAGAATGACATTTCTACTAAAAACTATGCACAGATTCCAAGCAATCTCAATCAGAATCACCATCTTGCCTCACATAAAACAATCTTAAATTCATGTGGAACTGAATAAGACTCTAGGTAGAACAATCTTGAGAAAAATAAATAAAAATAATGGTGGAGAGATTATATTACATATCTATATTAATATATACACATTATATATATGTATATATATATATATATATGTGTGTGTGTGTACATATGTATATATATATATATATATATATATATATATATATATAATAATTATTGTGCATAATACCTGTGCTGCCTACTCTTATTTTAACCTGTCACACAAACTAGAGCTATCTGAAAGGAGAGAACTTCAACTGAGTGAATGCTTCCACAACATCTGCCTGTAAATCATTTTCTTAATGATTGATTGGTGATAGCCCATTCAATTCTGGGTATTTCCATCATTGAGCTGTTGGTCCTAATTGCTATAAGAAATCATGCAGAAATTCTAGCCCAGGCTCAAGAGGTTGATACATACAGACTTGACTGACAACCTCAACAGGCATTGCAAAGCTCCCTGAATGGTGCTGACTGCAGCTGGTGGACCCTGCCAAGAAACACGTCAGGAGTGTCTCCCAAGTATATGAAGAAGGCACCATACCTGGTGTACCTCTAAGTTGCTTCACTAGTAGTGAGATCCGCCATCATGATGATGCCCTGTATTTGGTCCACTTGGCCATTGCAGTAGAAGGACCTGGTTGGGTTAACCCAGACAATGTGGTCCTCCAAGTGGCCAGTGCCATCACAGGCCACTATGACTGCACTTATAGTTGTGGAATGCACCTTTCCAGCCTGCTGGCTTCCGTTGCTGCAGCTAACAAGCTCTGGCAGAGTTTCTAGTCCTTCAATACCTCCCACTCTGAGTCAGGGCTGCTGGGCACACACTGTCTGTGATGCTGTGAGCATCAATGACATGGTCTTCTTCTTGCAAGGCCAGTAGACGCCCCTTTGCACCAGTGCTACAGAGAGTGAAGTGACTTGGGACAAAAACATGCTTAGGAAGGCCATGGTATCTCATTTGGATGGCACCACCCCTGTGTGTAAAGACATTGCTAGCAGCCTCCTGACTTATGGCTGACACATGCCTCTGGCTGAGTGGGAGAGCTGGATTCAGGAGGTGGATGCCCAGATGCTGTAATGGACACAATTCACATTTAGGTGAAAGTTTTTGGAATAAGACTTGGAATAGGACTCTATTTGCCAAAGAATTAAAACCAGCAATTTCTAACTTTTATTCCATAAAACTGAGGAACTTCTGTGCAGCTCAGAAATTAATCAACCTTGTGAAAAGAAAGCCAAAGAGAGAAACCTTACATTCTTTGTTTAGCAGAGAATTAATGTTCAGAATATATGATCAACTCAGAAACAATCAATAAAATAAATGAAACATAAAAATTACCTGGAAGGGAAGAAAACATAGCTAAGATTCATTAAAATATTTTTCATTGACCTAGAAATTAGGAAAATGAAAAACAATACAGTTTTGTGATTTTTATCTTTTCCTTATTAAAATGTCAAAGATTAAGCAGAATTCTTTGTAAGATATGGAAAAGGGAACACTCATCAACTGTTGATACGATAAAAAATGGCGCATATCAGTATGGAGACTCCTCAAAGAGTACATAAATAGATAGAGATATGTAGATATAGATATAGATTTGTACTTTGTTATATATATGTGTATATATGTAATATATAAGTAATATATATATACATAAATATTATATGCATAGTATATATTCGTATATAAGCATATGTAATTTCTGTGTGAGCATATTCATACAGTTATTCATATGTATATATAAGTATGCATATTCATATATATACACATGTATACATTGATACATATATAAAAAGAATAGTAAAATGACAGTGAGCATATATGAAATTCATAAGGAATCATCCCATTAACTATCTTCCTAAAACTACCTAAATATGCATAGAGAAGATTAAATATGTGTTTGTGTGTTTATGTGTGTGTCTGTCTGTGTGTATGTGTCTCTGTGTATAACTGTATATATATATATACATATATATACAGATGGTTCATATATATATATATATATATATATATATATATATATATATATATATATATATATATATATATATATATATATATATATATATATATATATATATATATATATATATATATATATATACACAGATGGTTCATATATACTGAACCATCTCTGCAGCCCTCATTTATATTTATAGTTTAAGTTTTTCTTCTGATTTGTCCTTTCTTGTATTTTTCTGTTGATGACCATGCAGGAACCACTGCATAGCGAATAGTGTTGCTCACAATGGAATGTTTGTTCAAATATCAACTAACCTAAGACAATCTTTGACAGATACAGGACAACAGGAATTCTTTTTTGAAACTTTCCTATCCAGTGATTCTAGGTTATGTCAAATTTAGAAAGCTAAACATGGTGATTAGTTTATTTGTTCTGAAAACAATTGTGAATTTTACTCCCCCAAAGCAGAAATACAAGATGGATCTTCAAGAGTTGACTATTTCCTAAGATAAGCAGAAGGTAAATAACCTCTATCCCAGTACTGGTTTAAATATCAGCAGAGTAGACTCTTATTCATCAGAGTAGGTTGCTCATTACCGTCTGTTTAGTCTTCAAGCTTGTCTTCTCCTTCCACTATATTTTAGAACATTTGAATTTTGTATCAGGAAGTCTTATGAGGATACACCTGCTGGATCTTTGTCTGCTCAGCCTTAGAAATAGGAGATAAAAAAATGTCTGTTCCCTTTAAATTATCCTGTCATAGGTATTTATTTGTATGACAACCGAAAAACAAATTTATACATTTATAAAACTTTTCCATTTGCTAGATTTTTACGTGAAATTTATGTTTTACAACTGTCATTGTTTATAGCAGAATGAGATAGAATAAATCAGAAACTGAAAATGTACTACTTCATTATTTGTGTGGAAGTTCCAATCAGCTGTTATAAATGGAGAGAAGAATGATGTAGTCTTCTAGAAGGAAAGAAGAAGAAGGAATGATGCTTGTTCTTAGGGAGGAGTTAATTTCAACATCAAAGATGCTTACATTTGAATTTTAATCTCTAAAACACAGGAAGTACAATTTTGAATTATGTAGGCTGAAACAGGAATTACTTATTCTTTGGGTTAAAGTATCATGTAATGTTTTATCTAAATGTCAAATATTTTTTGTAAGTTATTTTAAGTACCTTTTCTGTTTCCTCAAAGTATGCCCCACAAACAACTTCCTTCTATGAAGTTTTTGTAGTTACAACTGGTAGCTGATATTTTCCAGTGTTAAACTAAGTAAAGGGTAAGAAGTAATTAGAGAAAATCTGTCTTCAAGAACATTGGCTTTCTCATTGTGTCTAACCTATTCAAATTAATTTTTTGAAGTCAAATTCTATCAGTAGTGTTATTATTGACTAAACTATGGTCAGCTACATTTCTTGTGGTGAAATACTTTTCTTTTTTCTTATGCGCACACACACACATACATATTCATGCATACACATATAAAATTATCATGCATACGTGTATAAAGTATATTGTGAACATATAATCTCTACCATTATCCAGTCTTATACATCAGCTGTCTTTATTTCTCCACTTCCCACTCAATTTACGTCCAACCCATATATATTCATATGTATATAGCTTGATGTTCATGTTGTGATGGCCATGCCATATCTGTATTATACATTCTATATTATTCCATATCCTATACTCTATATTCTATACTTTACAATACCCTACTCTAGTATTTGGTTCTGTTTACAGTCTTTCTGACCTCTACTTTGTGATTTTTTCCTGCATATTGGAAGGGTGATATAGAAGTCATCGTGGGGTTGAGCACTCAATAGTTATTCTCAGCAATATGACTAACTGAAACTGCATTTAATGTTATTTGTTGCAAAAAGCATCTTCTTTGAAATCAGACTGAGACAGCACCAGTATATAAGTAGAAGCAAAAATGTTTAGTTGATTGTACAATATTTTATCAAATATGCTAAAAGCTTAACATAGATATGGCTTTTCTGGAAGGCAGTATTTTTAGCAAGATAATTATTATCAGACGAGATTTAATCTCAAAAGAGTAGTACCATTCTAAGAAAAGGAAAGTACCTGTGAATACTGGTTCATATCTTCCTGTACAAAACTCTATCCTTTCCCTCCCAAACTTTCTGCTTTCTTCTCATGAATCATTAAGGAAAAGTTCTGTAACATAAAAGAAAATAGTCTCATCCAAAGTCAACCTTGATACTGATGAACCCATCAGAAAATAAATGACTTTGGTGTTAAAGCCTGTCCTGTGCACTCTATGAAAACATGGAGGTCTGATAGAAGGGCTCGTTTCCATGTCTCAAAATTTAATGGAGTTCAGTGGGCTTTTTATGACCTCTTATGTACTAAATGTTCACTATTCATTTTCTGAAGTAACTTTACTTTATTCAGAGTTAAAACACTCAAGAAGTCTTTGAACTCAACTCACAAATTCATTCAGAATCTCTCTCATATTGGAGATGTATAGAAACCACTAATCTCTCATTAAAGCTCAGTCAAATAGTCTATACCCAACCTCCTCACTGACTAAGAGACATGGGCTAAGGTTATACATTTTGAGAAGTTTCTTGGTTTGTCTCATTGGTGTTTTAAAAGCTAACTGTTAAGAATTGGTTTACATCCTTTTCCTTTCTTTCACATCATATTTTCCCATGATTTTGAAAGAAGCAACACCCAAAAATAGCTGGGCTGCCAGCAGCATTTCCTTGCAAATGCTGATAAATATTTTAGGATATCAAAATACTTTCAGCACAGTACGTTTACATCTGAAATAAACTTTCCTGTTAAATGTCCATTTATTGTTTGTCCCACATATCTTCCATCCTTATGAGGGCATGTCATTCACCCACCATAAAGACTTTGATCATATATTTCTATTCTCTAATGTGTATGATCAGGCTATTGTTTATCTGTCTCATAGAGGTTGAGACTATGACAGCATCATTAAAAGTCAGTCAGTAGCAATATTCAAGAGACTTTGAATCATAATTTCTCCACTTAAAATTGAGACTGAGTTTACATTCTTTACTACACATGTATTTCCAAACATATAAGTCACTTTCCCGTCCCTCTTCTTCTACACACTCCTCTTCAATCCTGACCTCTATTCTCTTTTGTATATATGTTCTGCCATGTCTTTAGTTTTGCTTGCACTAAGCAGCATGAAAAAAGTGTGTGTGTGTGTGTGTGTGTGTGTGTGTTTTAAGACAAAACACTTGGTATTGTATAACCAACAAGGAGCCTCATCTTAATAGAAGCCTGATTCCTTCTCTCTCTCTACAGTCATTAACTTCCTCTAGTTCTCCTATATCTTCATTTCCATGTCAACCCGTGTTGTCTTTATTCAAGTTTGTTTAACAATATTGTTTTGATTTTATGGGTGTAACTTCACTGCAATACATAAGTGATACAATCTTGCAGCAGATGTTCTGTTTCTTAAGTTCTTACTACATTTCTACCCTCTTTTGCATGATGTTCCCTTAGCATTAGATGTAGAGGTCATATTTTATATGTATCTATCTAATGGGTTTGAACTACTCATGGTCAGTTATTATTTTTATGTTGACCACACATAAAAATAACACAGAATTTGTCTTCTATAATGGACTCTGTGTACTACAAAAGAAATCTGCTTATGTGATTTATGAGAACTATACTTATTTGTCGGTATAAGGGTAAGTATTTAGAATGTAATTTAAAATTATGCTAATACATTAAAGTGGCAAGGATCAATTTTCCTCTAAATTCAATTGCCTCACTATTAAAAGATTGTTGACTAGGTTTACTGTAGCAGACATGGATTTACTGGGTATTATGTAAGTCTTATGTAAAGCATACAACTGTAAATTATGTTATTGTATATTTGTCGATATCTTGCCATGCTTGTCATTATTGAGGTTTATATGAATTATGGTTAGAGAGTACTACTGATTATTTTTTCCTCTCAGCAGTTTGCATGGCACATTTTGGTATTATGAATTCCTTACTCAGAAAGGAATCTTCCAGGTCAGATTCTGCTTGATTCTTTGAAGCCATGTGTCTAAAATGTGCCATGTATTCAAAGCCTAACCTACACTCTCTGGAAAGCAAGTAAAGTCACCATCAATATCGTATACTATTTTGGGACTTTGTTAAACTTCCCTGACCAATATTTCAAAAGGGTTCCTTTGTCTGGTATTGTGAATTTTCTTGATCTTATATAGAAAATTCTCTCTACAAGTGGTTCAAGTGGAGAGAGAGAGAGAGAGAGAGAGAGAGAGAGAGAGAGAGAGAGAGAGAGATTTTAGATCAATATAAAATATAAATTATAATCACCTATGGCTTTTTCATGCCTCATTAATATTATTTATCCCTCTTCCCCACTCTTCTGTATTACCCTTTTACCAATTTCCCACTTAAATCCACCCCAAGTTTTTTTCCCCATTCTTCTCTCATTTAGTCCATATCCTAATATTTACTTCTCTAGGTCTCCTTCTTTTTCTACTCATGGATCCTTTTACTTTCTTGTTTTCTAAGGTTACTTCAGGTTAACAGTCACATCCAAAGACTGAGAGCTATACATCACAGATGGAACATGTGTATATATCTTCCCAAGATATTTTCTCACTCAGTATGTGCCCCTGAACTTCTGTTCCTAACTATTTTCCAGCCTAACTTCTACCCACTTGCCTAGGCCCTCCAACTCAGGAAGTCATATGTCTGAAATGTTTTACAACAACATTCTCACATGGGTTAGAATCAGTCAAGTTTCTGCTGCCTATGTAAAAATCTAGCATGCAACATTCACTGTTATACAGTATTTCCTGGTACAACAACATTTTCTTATTTATTGAGGAGGCAATATTTTTGATTATTGCTATCATTGGATTATTTCTTTGTTTGTTTGCCCAGTGACAAGATCAGTAAATTTCACATGCCACATGCGGGCAACTCAGTAAAGAGAGAAGTTCTAAGCAGCTTGTCACATTGTATCTGCAGTCAGGATGCAGAGAGAGATATATGCCACTGATCAGTTTGCTATCTTTTCTTTTCTTTCTTTCTTTCTTTTTTTTTTTCAGTACAGGATCCCAGCACATGGCATGTTCCTCACATTCAGGATGGGTCCTCCCATATCACTTAACTCAGTCTATAAACTCACGTTTTGCCTCTATTGTAATTTTGGCATAAGAATTATTTGTAAAGGTTTACTCTATTTCAAATTATGTCTTTGTGTGTGTGTATGTATATGTGTGTGTCTGAGAGAGAGAGAGAGAGAGAGAGAGAGAGAGAGAGAGAGAGAGAGAGAGAGAGTAAATGTCGCCATATTGTCCACAGGAACCAGAGAATGCTTCAGAGTATAAGCCTCCATATGCAGATCCTGAGAAGTGAATTCAGATCCTATGCCAGAGCAGAATACAGTCTTATCTATGATGTTCTTTGTTAAGTCCCAGATATACAAATTCTTATTGAGCTTTACTTTTTACTTAAAACCAAGAATCAAATTTTGCAACCACAATCCTAAAGTCTATTCTCAAAATCCATTGTTATATGCATTTTCTTTGCAATATATACAGGAACACACTCTTTTGGCTGGCTGCCAATGCCTTTTGCAATCTGAACCCTCCCAACTTCCTATACTTCCTCACTC
The DNA here is from genome assembly GCF_900095145.1 of Mus pahari. Classification (NCBI taxonomy): domain Eukaryota; kingdom Metazoa; phylum Chordata; class Mammalia; order Rodentia; family Muridae; genus Mus; species Mus pahari. The sequence goes on along the minus strand of NC_034594.1, from coordinate 78,023,525 downwards.
ATAACTCTCCTTTCATACTTTGGACTTTAAATTGTCTGAGTTATAATCACTCATCATTCCTGGTAAATATTAAATATGTTCACTCCTATATTTCTTCCATCTGTCTGAAAATTTCTTTTTCGTGAGTCAAGACAATTTTAAGTTGGTGATAGGTAAAATACTGAGATAATTATCATAAGTAGTAATTTATATTTATATTTTGGTATTTAATAAAATAAATGTTATTTTGCTGTTGTGGCTAAGTACTCCTTTCTAAACACCAGGTCCCATCTCAAAAGAAAGAAATACTCACTTCAATTTCTTTATTCTCTAAATCATGTGCAAATGTTATTATGACAGAAATAAACAGCTAGAATAGAAATTATCCTATTTCCCTTTGAGTTTAGAGTTATTAAAGTTTTAGAAATTACTAAATAATCAGGACCATGTTTTCCAGAGTTTATTTGTCCTTATGTCATAGTCCATTTCAGGTGTTCCTGATAAATGATGATTCAGGGATAGAATTTCATTCCATTTCATTGTTTGGAATTCTGTCAGTGTTTTGGAGTTTTAAGATTATGTCTAGAGAATTGAAAGTAAGACAGCACAAAGTCTTCCTCAGATTGACACAGGCCACAGAAGAACATGTGATTCATGTTATTATTTTGGGCAGACCCAGTCACAAGACCAAGCCAGAAGGCTCAAAGAGATGAAAATGAATATGAGGATGTGGTATTGTTTTTAAAGGGATGAATCTATGATTAAAAAGAGAAGTCGGGAATACTATCCGTTTTTGTTTCAGTTGCTTATGGGGTTTTCTTGTTCCCCAAGTATACTTTTGTCTGTTTTTTTTTTAAATAATCCTTGCCAATATCATATATGCATACAATTCATTTAAATCATATGTTCTAAGTAGATCCCCTTCCAATTTCTTTTGACATACAAACTGATTATAATACCATGTCCTCTCAATTTCATGCCTGTATTCATTTTTAGACTACTGGGAAAAAAACTGACAATTCTCTTTGAATAATTTTCTGTTTGTATGTTCATATCACACAAAGAATAATTGTTTCATATCAGAAGGTTATTCAAAATCAAAAGAAATGACTAGCACCTGAGATTCTCTCTTCCATCTCTTGTATTCTGTTGGTGATGCTCCTATCTATGGTTCCTGATTTCTTTCCTAGGATTTCCATCTCCTGAATTGTCTCCCTTTGGGTTTTCTTTATTGATTCTACTTCCATTTTTAGATTTTGGATGGTTTTGTTTTATTCCTTCACGTATTTGGTTGTGTTTTCATGTAATTCTTTAAGGGATATTTGTGTTTCCTCTTTAAGGAGTTCTGCCTGTTTAACTGTGTTCTCCTGTATTGCTATAAGCAATTTATTAATGTCATTCTTAAAATCCTCTACCAGCATCATGAGATATGAATTTAAATCTGAATCTTGCATTTCTAGTGTGTTGGGGTATCCAGGACTCTCTGTTTTGGGAGTACTAGGTTCTAATGATGCGGAGCAGTCTTTGTTTCTGTAATTAATATTCTTATGTTAGCCTTTTGCCATCTGGTAATCTGTGGTGTTAGATGTTCTAGGTGTCTCTGGCTGGAGCTTGTCACCTCAGTGAGTCTGTTAGTCTCTGTCAGTGCTCCTGGGACACCAGCTCTCTCTTGAATTCCAGGGGTCAAAGCACTCCCTGGAGGCACGATTTCCTCTGGCTAGAAAGGTGCAGAGAGATCTGATGTTCAGCTCTGCCTCCTGGCTGAGGATGAAGGTGTGAACAGACTCTGTCAAAGAGGCTCTGTTGCTTTTATGACCCACACCTCTCCTGTGTGGACCAGCCTCAGAGAAAAAATGGAGATCTTACCTGAGAACTTGGGTCAAAGAACTCCCTGGAGGCAAACTCTCCTCTGGCTTGGAAAGTGCACATAGGTCTGAAGATCAGCTCTGCCTCCTGGCTGAGGATGCAGTCCTGAAGGGACCCAATGACATATTTTTATATTGCTCTCTTCCACCTCTAATAAAATCGCTACAGGTGTTTGAATGGAAAATGCCCTCTGCAGGGTCATGTAGTTAAACCTTCTGTTACCAGTTGAGCAGTGTTATGAAACATTTAGGACGTGGAGTCTTGCTAGAGCAAGCATGTCTCTGCCTAGTGGAAAGATGTGAGGTTTCATAGTCTTTCCCCTAGCTGAATTATGTTGTTGAGTTGCAAAAAGTTGTATTTTTCTCCTTTCCTGGAGTTTCCCCTTATTTTTTAATCTCCTTTCACATGACTGAATTTATTCCCCACCCACATAATCCATACACTGATAAACAGAAAACTAGGACACAATTTTAGTTAAATTAATTTAATTCAAATCACTATAATTGTTCTATAGAATCAAAATGTCTTCAAACTACACAGAAATTCTTAACTTTAAAAAAGCTTGCAGTCTAATTCCAGCTCCATGTTACCAGATTCAAAGAAAAAACAGCAACAGTCAAAAATAGTATTTAAATGTGAAACTAGCCAGATGTGCTGCTGGATGTTTTTAATCTCCTTTAATTTTCATGTACCCAGAAGTTCATTTTTGTAAATATATATATATATTTACTATATATTATATAGTAAATATATATATATATTTACTATTTTGATATATATAGTAAATATACATTAGTAAATATATATATATTTACTATTATATATATATATATATATATATATATATATATATATATATATCAAAACTATTAATTTATATAGAATGTTGTTTGTGGGTCAAAAGGGAGTCTGGCATCCAGCACAGGTGGACGCAGTAAGTTTGTGCTCTCTACCATGGTACCCTGTTCTGGGGGTGGGGGAAGGCACAGTCTGGGTTCCCTACACAACCTGACAGAGTTGGCTGGGGTACATGGGCCTACACAGAGACCAAGGATGGCAGGTTCTCAGGCTCTTGGACGTGTATGCCAGGGGCTGAAGGGAAAAGCTCAGGAGGAGAGATCTAACTGTCTAACTGGTGACTGCGGGGACAAGAGTATCTGGCTTGCTAGACAGCTAGCTTGGTTTGAAGGAAGCTGTGGCTTGAGTGCAGGGAGGCCTCCTAGCAGGAGGGTAGATGCAAGGTTCATTAGTGTAAGACCTGCTCCTTTGCTCTACCATGGCGGGTCTAGATGAGAAGAGGCAAGCTATGGTTTTAAGGCATTTATTGTAGAATGTCAGAGAGAGGGAGAAGAGTAGAGGCTGGCCATGGCCATGTGGAGAGAGGTGGGAAGGGAGGGGGGGTCAGAAGAATAAGAGAGTAAGAGCGTAAGAGAGAGAGGATGGGGCAAGGAGCTTCTTTTATAGTAGGCCAGGGTTACCTGGCTATTGCCAGGTGAATGTGGGGGTAGAGTCCAGATAAAATACTGGTAGCTTGGGTCACTGCCTACATGACTGATGACCACACACCTCTCTGTGGGGGTGGGGGACTGTGGGAGGCTGTAGATGTGACAGGAACCAGGGGCCCAGGAGGCATGACTTAACAACTGCCATCCCTTAGGGTCACTGGGGTTCAAGGCCGGTTCTCAACTGGGGACCAGGCTGTGTGTGCACAGCTCAATGCCCCGAAGTTGTTGATTACTGTATAAAGGTAGTTGATCTAAAACCAATCCCTTTAAATTAAAAAATAAAATAAAATAAACAGATGTTAGTAGAGGTGATGGTGGAAAATACAGTGTGTAGTAGGTAACCTAAAGACTAACAAGTGAGTCCTAAAATTAAATTTAAACATTTGAGCAGTAGTTCTTCATGTAGGGACATGAAATAATGAGAATGAAGTTTTAATAATGAAAATATAAACAAAATGTCATAATTTTCTTCCTATTGCTCTGAAAAACACCCTTAGAAAGAAATGGTTTATTTTAACTTAAGGTTATATCCTAGCACTGAGGGATGCCAGAGCAAGAATTCTACACAGGTACCCATAGGTAGGAACTAAAACACAAGCCATGAGGAGTGCAGCTTACCAACTTAAACACTTGACTCACTCAGTCTACTTTCTTATACACCCCAGGACCACCTACCCAGGGGTAGCATCAGCCCTATGGTACCCATAGGTAGGAACTAAAACACAAGCCATGAGGAGTGCAGCTTACCAACTTACACACTTGACTCACTCATCCTACTTTCTTATACACCCCAGGACCACCTGCCCAGGGGTAGCATCAGGCATAATGGCCTTAAATCCTCCAGATCAACCATCAATCAAGACAAAACCCAATAGACTTGCTCAGAGGCCAGTTTAATAGTGACAGTTCCCTAGCAGAAATTCTTTTTTTTTTCTTCAGATAAGTAAAGGTTTTTGTCCAGTTGACAAAGATTAATCATATATAATAATTTTGGGTGTTTTTGATATATTAACAATTGAAATCCCAGCCCTCCTATGATGAAATTGCATGTGGAGACCAAAAAATACGGCACTAATAAAAATATTCCTGAATAATCAGTCTACCTACACACTTTTGTAAAACATAAATGGAAATATTCTAACAAAACTCATATGAAAATAAAAATATAATTTCAAAAAATCTAGAATTAACATAAAAAGTTTTATCTCTCAGATATATAGTGTTTAATGAAAATGGTTTTAATATAGTCATGTAATTTTTACAAATCATTTTTCTTTGAGATTGAAATAACACACTGCTTATGACCTCATCAAATGTCTATTTCAGTTGCAGAATATAATACATTTGGGTATAGCTTAATGGGGTACATATTAATTTTTTCATTTCAGTATAATGATCAGGAAAAACAACTATAATATTGGTGTCATTTTCTTCCTCAACTTAACTCCACATTTAAAAAGCCAGTATCATTATACTGTTGTTCTCATTTGAGGAGGAAAACATTAAGTTCAAGAGGAATCAAAATTCTTCTCAAGACAATTAAGGTTGTTTTAATTTTTATTGTCTGATCAATTAATTGAGAAGGTCATTGGATAATGCAGTAAAAGTTTGATGAATAGACAAAATCAGTATCTCAGCACTTCAGGAGACAAAACAAATTTCAGTAAAAACAATTATAATAAATTCACTAGAAAGAAAAAAAAGAGTGAATTCGATTGAGATTTTTCCACTGGGCTTAATAATGTAGGAAATTACAGCCACTGACAGGACATGACAAGCTTCTTTTATGATGCCCCAAACAGCTTGATTTACCCCTTTTCTGTACACATTTCTGTACACATAAAGGATGAACTTTATTCTTATTCTGCAAAAGCAACACATATTAGATTCACTTGTTTGCTTGTTTTTTGTGCCTGCTAAGCAAGCACTTTACCACTGATCTACTTCAGCCAAAATAATGCCTTCTATGGGAGGATTTTGTCAGGCATTAGAATAATTGTATCTTCTCTGGCTAAATACTCTGCCTGTGTACCTCAATGAACAGAGTCAACAAATGTTGACAATTCCTAAACAATTCCTTGTGTACCGGTGTCTTCTCATAAACTAGATTTCTAATTGGAGATCTGGTGCTCTTGTTGAATAAATCATGTATTTAAAAAAACTAAGTAAAAGCTGAATCTACATTTTTAAGGAATAAGGTACTAATTTTGTATATTGTATATATAAATATTTAAATTATCCATTCTTACAGTTAGTAAAATCTAATATAATTAGATTTTATCATAGAATCAATTGTAAAATATCATAAATACTTCATAAAGCTTTGATCTGTTCCCCAACTTCATAATATTCAAGAGGTACTATCCCACCTATAATAGCAAACTGTAGCACCAATAGGAAAAAGGATTGGAAATGCAGCTCGGCTTTAGAATGATTACTTGGTATGCCCTAAGTACTGAGCTTAGACATTAGTACTGCTTAAACTGTGCTCAGTGTTATGGTGTACACCAATAATCATAGTGCTTGGTAGATGGAGGCTAGAATATTTCATGTTCAAACTGGTCAAAAGCTTTGGCAAATAGCCTGGGCTGTAAGAGAGCATGTTACATAACAGGAAGGAAAGAAAGAAAGAAAGAAAGAAAGAAAGAAAGAAAGAAAGAAAGAAAGAAAGAAAGAATAAAAGAAAGAGAGAGAGAGAGAGAGAGAGAGAGAGAGAGAGAGAGAAGAAAACAGCAAAGAAGGAAAGAAAAAAGAAAGGAAGGAAGAAAAAAGAGACAATATTTACTGAAAACAAGGGCTGTTCATATTAAATCAGTGTTTGTCAACCTTTGGGTCATGACCCCAATATAAGCTATTTACATTATAATTCATAACAGTAGCAAAATTAGAGTTATGAAGTAGCGACAAAATTATTTTATGACAGAAGTTTACTCATAAGTATGGAACTATATTAAAGGGTCACAGCAGTAGGAAGGTTAAAAACCACTGTATTAAAGACATACTATGTATTAAATAGTGGGGCAAAGGGTTTATATACAATGATCATTGTTTTCAGTAATGTCAACAGAAAGAGAATACCTTACACACACCTAACAAATTAATAAAGTGTTTTCTACATGTGAGTCAGTGAACTAAAATACTAGAAAAGGGAAAACAGCAGTCATCCAGCACCTTTCCCACCCAAGGAGGGGTGTCCTCCCGGGAGGGGTCTCAAGGCCTGAACTGGTAGGAAAGTGATGTTTGCTCCAGTGCACTGCCTGGGAGAGGGCGGACTGCAGAAATGACACAGCTACTGGGTCAGACTCCATTTCTGGCTCCAGACATCCAGCACCTTTCTTGCCAGAGGAGAGCTGGTAAGAGAGCCATCTTTGCTCCAGTGCATGGCTGGGGAGAGTGTGGCCTACAGAAGCAACACAGTTGCTGGGACAGACTCCATATCTGCCTTCAGTCTCATCCAGTACCTTTCCCGCCCGAGGAGGGGTGTCCACCCGGGAGGAGTCTCAAGACCTGAGCCTGTAGGAGAGCCATCTTTACTCCTGTGTACTGCCAGGTAGAGGGCGGCCTGCAGAAGCGACACAGCTTTTGGGAAAGATACCCTTTCTGGCTCCAGTCATCCAGCATCTAGGGGTGTCTGCCCAGAGGAGGAGTCTCAAGGCCTGAGCTGGCAGGAGAGCCATCTTTGCTCCAGTTTGACTAGACTCCAGTCTGCACTGGCGAGAGTGTGGACCACAGAAGGTACACAGGTTTGGGACAGACAGAAGCAACCTAACTTCTGGGATAGACCCTGTTTTAGGCTTCAGAAATTTGAGCACATTCCTTGCCAGAGGAAAGGTGGCCACCTGTGAGGGCTCTGTCTGCCAGAGCAGGTGAGAGAGTCATATTGTGTCCAGGGTCCCTCAGTGGCTAGTCTGT
>NC_034594.1:78008503-78016252 GCF_900095145.1 Mus pahari | reverse complement strand
TTGAAGTTCTAGGCAGAGCAATCCAACAACAAAAGGAGCTCAAGGGGATACAAATTGGTAAGGAAGAAGTCAAAATCATTATTTGTAGATATATGATGGTATACATACATGACCCTAAAAAGTCCACCAGAGAACTCCTAAACCTGAACAGTTTCAGTGCAGTAGCTGGATATAAAATTAACTCAAACAAATCAGTGGCCTTCCTCTACAGGAAGGACAGAGTAGACAAAAATAAATGCTTTCATCAGATAAATTGCCTTTGCCAGATATTTGATCATAGCAAAGAGGATAATATATATTTCACTGTAATTTTGTTTTCTTTCTTTTTTTAGATATGTTCTTTATTTACATTTGAAATGTAAATGAACAAGAAATATTTCATGTTGCTTCTTAACTCAATGGAATTTCTTTTAACTTTTTAATATTAGATTTTTTTTATTACTTTTCAAATGTTATCACCTTTCCTGGTTACCCCTCCAAAAACCCTCTATTGCCTTCACCTAAGCCCTACTCAACAACCTAGCAATTCCCACTTCCTGATCTTGGCATTCCCCTAAGCTGGGACATAGAACATTCACAGAACCAAGGGCCTCTCCTCCCATTATTGATTTGCATCTTTAAAGAAATTGCATTCCTATGTAGCCATCTACTGCTACATAGAAGGAATGCAATTTCTTTAGAGATGCAAATACCGAAGTAACTCAAGAAAAGGAGCTAAAACAAGTAGCCCTCTGTCTATTAAACATACTTTAAAAAAACATTTCCCAAAGCCAACTGGTTACAGTCTTAAGTAATAACCGAGAAAATATTAGAAACTACATAACTTATATATCCCAATTGTTTGAAATTTGATGGGGATAAAATGTTTCCTATATATTTTGAAAACAGAATTGACTTCAAATAGGTTAAGAGTCGTCTTCCTCAACAGAGGAAAGAATATAAAAATGGAAAACCTTGCAAATAATATTTGTTAATATGTAGAACAAAAAGACCTTAATATGTTTGCTAGCTTTAATACCTAGCAAACATAATCTCACCTTACAGTTTCTATTCCTGGACTTTGTTCAGTTTCAATGATGTTTCTTGACTTTGGGTGTAGAACTCTATTAAAGATCTATTGAATCTGGGCACACTTATAACTAGAGGTGAGTGTTTTAATTTTTGTTTTAACATGAGAAAATATTTTGAGAAAATGTGTGCATTCAAGTATTGTTGCTTATCTTTCAAGAACCACCCATTCTGACTTGTCTCTACTGACTTTCCCTGTTTCTTACCTCTTCTTCCCTGCTCTGTGGGGTGACACTTACTTTAATGTCAACCTTATAGTCAGGATTAATACAAAGTATTTATTCTAATATTTCCTAATATGACACTTAAAATTCATTGGAAAATTATAATTCATCTACTTGCAATTGTTGTTACAGTCAAACTATTTTTCCGTGTCTCTGTAAGAGAAAATAATAGATATATTTAACTATTATTTGTGCATTTCTACCTCAAGTGAATGCTTCAAACAGGCAGTGATTCTTTTAAAAAACCTCTAAATTTCCCTCAGTGGCCTTCTATCTATGGTTGTCTATCTATGACTTCCAGCTACTGTATGTATACACTTTCTTACGGAAGGTGTAGTACAGATTTTTTTTTCTGTGATGGCATACCCTGAACAAAAAGCAATGCTGGGGAGAAAGGGCTTATTTTGGCTAATAGATTGAGAAGGGATATAGTCCATCACAATGGAGAAGGCACGCCAGCAGGATATGAGGTTACCCAGTCACATTTCTATACATTGAGGAAGGAGAGAGAAAAAGAATAGTACATTTCTAAATCCATACCCAGTAATATACATGGTGTGGTGAAGCTGTACCTACTAAACAGTCCATAAATTTCTCACATAGTACCTCCACCTCGGACTAAGTGCTAAAACATGGGAGCCTGTAAAGGACATTTCATAATCAAAAGAAAATTTCCACATTGGTACATAGCCCTGGACTTTCAATCATGGAAGAAACCATGACTGGAAACACACAGGTTTTCATGGAGACATACTCACTGAAGAGTGTGTAGCACTATCCCATTTTGACTAAGACTTCATGGAGAAAATACTTAATATGCAAATAATATATCTCACTGATTTAATAAGACTGAAGATGTCATGTGATAAAAGTTGATTGACTCCCTGTAGAATATATAATTGTCCAGTATACATTTAATCCATGTTAAGTTCTTTTGAATAGCTATCAAATATATAAAACCCTATAAATATAAGGCAGCTGCAATATTGCAACTGGGAGATGATCCTCAAGCAAAGAGGTAATGTTAAATAAAAAAAGCAGAACAAATTACTCTCTGATACTCATGCTCGCTTTGGCATGAGATTATGTAGACCTTTAAAATGGCATAACCTCATCCTATCACAAGACACTGGCTTTAAAAAATTGAAGGCAGAAAAACTAAAAAATACTATCTTGAGTCTGAACTAAAAGTTATTTAAAACCCCACAACAGGGAATTTATGTAATATATTAACAAAAATTACATTTCATCTTTCACACTCACATTCTTCATATACTCAAATTTTAGCCTTTACATTAAACCTTTCTATTTTTGAATATCATTAATCAGCAGCAGGGAAACATAAATTCTTTTGGGCTGAAGTTTCCAGGATATAAAATCCTCTAAGCTAGACAAAATACAACATTTTTGTACTTTTTATATTTTTGGTGAAATTTACATAAAAGATATTATTCTAGTTCTTTAAGCATCATGCCCTATGGTCTGGAGAGATATAGCTCAACTGTTAAGAGGAATTCCTTCTTTGGAAGTACCTGGGTTCACTTCTCAGCACTCACATCAGGGAGATCACAGCCATTCCTGTTTATTCTATGATGCCACATATTTCACACACAAATACCAATAATACAATTTTGTTATAGTCTCTTGGTTATCCAGATGATGCCACTGGATTTGTTTTTCATAAGTATCAAAGTAAATAGGGCCAGAGCTAGTGAGATTGTGCAGTGTGTAACAGTGTTGATTCTGAAGTCTTGTGGACGAAAATCCAAATCCCTAGAACTCATATAAGTTGCTGGACATGACCATGCATACCCGAAAAACCAGTAGGATTAGGCAGAGATGGCTAGATCCAAGTGATCTCATGCCAGACAGTCTAGCTAAAAGAATGAGTTTCTGGTTCCATGTGAATGCCTGTCTTAAGACAACAGGCTTGGAAATGATTATGGGAGATTCTTGCTATCCAGCTCTTATTTCTTCAGTTGTGTATATAGGCACATATATCTACACATTAACAGGGATTCTCTCTCTCTCTCTCTCTCTCTCTCTCTCTCTCTCTCTCTCTCTCTCTCTCTCTCTTTCACAGACACATATACACATACACTCACATACTTGCATTCTATATAAATACACATATACACTCATAGACACATACATAAATAAATATCCCTTAAATGAATAAATTTTAAATAAATAAATGGGGCCCTGGGTAAGGAAGATTCTGGCTTAAAAAAAATTCCTAGAAGATCATACAGGATTCTTTATCTAAATTTTATAGGATTTGTGGTTGTATCCCATAATGAGTAAAACTAAAGATATATAACATTGGAATAAATCATCATTTAGTTGATAATTAGCACAACCCTCTCTTGTTATTCTGAACTTATTGCCTAAACTAACCTCACTATTTTGTACATACTGGGCTCTAGACTCTTCCTCTAGATCCCAAGCTTTCTTTCTCTTTGATATTTGCTCAAAATTACTCCTCTGACAAATATATCTATCTATCATCTATCTAACTTGTATTTATCTGCCTACTTATCTACCTACATACTACCTATCTATCTAATCTAATATTTGACTATCCGTTTAATTACTTATCATAGATAATTCCATGTAACATCTATTTATCATCTATCATCTATTCATCATCTATATATCACCTATGTATCATTTTATCATCAATTTACCTATCATTGATTTACCTTCTATGTACCTATCATATATCTATCACATATCTATTTATCTATCGTTTGTCATTTTTTTATTATCTGACTTTCTCTTATTTATGCATCATTTATCTTTCTATTCAGCTATCATTTTCAATTAGCTATCAGCTGTCTACATATCATTTATTTACCATCTGTCTACTATTTATATATTGATCTCTATATCCATCAGGTTATATTATGAAATCTATCTATCTTTCCTTCTATCTACATGATTTCAAAAGTTAAAACTGATTCAAAATAAATTCACCTCAATTTCCACTGCATTTAGAATTTGCATTGTAGTAGACTGAAAAATATAACATCATCTTCAGGATTTGAGTGAATGTCAATGTTGTTCTTAGTAAGGAAATTGAGTTGGGTATTCATAATATCAAGTGAAAGTTCAGTACCTTAAAGAAGAGCAACTTACTTTTTATATATCCAAAGCCTCAAAAAGCAAAACAGAACAGAACCAGATGGTGAAAGGGAAAGACAAGAATCTTACCAACAGAAATTATGGCTAGATGGCATCATCAAAACCAAGTTCTCCAATCAGAGCAAGCCCTGGAAAAACCACAACACACTGGAAAAGCAAGAATTGGATTTAAAAATCACATCTCATGATGCTCATAGAGGATTTTAAGAAGGACATAAATGACTCCTTTAAAGAAATATAGGAGAACACAGGTTAGCAGTTAAAAGCCCTTACAGAGGAAACACAAAAGTCCCTTAAAGAATTACAGGAAAACACAAAAAATAGGTGAAGGAACTGAACAAAACCATCTAGGATCTAAAAATGGAAGTAGAAACAATAAAGAAATGATAAAGGGAGACAACTCTGGAGATAGCAAACACTTCCAAAGAGATCAGGAGTCATACAGGCAAGCATTACCAGCAGAATACAAGAGAGAGGAAAGAGAATCACAGGGGCAGAAGATACCATAGCAAACATGGACATAATAGACAAAGAAAACGCAAAATGCAAAAAGCTCCTAACTGAAAACCTCCAGGAAATCCAGGACACAATGAGAAGACCAAACCTACTGATAATAGGTATAGAAGAAAGTGAAGATTCCCAACTTAAAGGGCCAGTAAATATCTTCAAGAAAATTATAGTAGAAAATTTCTCTATCCTAAAGAAAGAAATGTCCATGAGAAGCCTACAGAATACCAAATAGATTGAACCTGAAAACAAGTTTTTCCCATCACATAACAATCAGAACACCAAACAAACATAACAAAGAAGGAATATTAAAAGCATTAAGGAAAAAAGATCAAGTAACATACAAAGTCAGACCTATCAGAATTACACAAGACTTCTTGTCAGAGAATATAAAAGCCAGGATTTCCTGGGCAGATGTCTTACAGATCTTAAGGGAACACAGAGGCTAGCCCAGGCTACTATACCCAGCAAAACCCTCAACTATCATTGATGGAGTAACCAAGATATTCCATGACAAAACAAATTTACATAATACCTTTCCATGAATCCAGCCATTCAAAGGATAATAAATGAAGAAGTCCAGTGAAAGGAGGTAAACTACACTCTAGAATAAGCAAGAAAATAATCTTCCTTAAAGAAACCAAAAAGGAAACAGCCACATAAACATAATTCTACCTTGAACAACAAAAATGACAGAAAGCAACAATCAATTTTTTAAAAAATCTCCTAATATAAATGGGATCAATTCTCCAATAAAATGATATAGACTAGTCACAGACTGGACAGGAAAACAGGATCCAACATTTTGCTATATATAGGAAACCCACCTCAGTGTAAAAAACAGACACTACATCAGTGTAAAAGTCTGTAAAACAATTCTCCAAACAAATGGTCCCAAGAAACAAGCTGGAGTAGCCATTACAAAAGGGAATAAGATCGACTTTCAAGCTAAAGATATCGAAAAAGATAAGGAAGGACAATTCATACACATCAAAGGAAAAATCTACCAGGAAGAACTCTTAATTCTGAACATCTATGCTCCTAATTCAAGGGCAACCACATTTATAAAAGAAACTTTACTAAAGCTCAAAGTACATGTTGTATATCAAACACTAATAGTGGGTGTTTTCAGCACCTCACTCAAGCAACGGACAGCTAATGGAAAAAGAAACTAAACAGAGACAGATAAGCTAACAGAAGTTTTGAACCAAATTGATTTAACATGTAGATCATTTTATCATAAAATAATATATAATTATATATATCACAGTACCTTATCCAAAATTGATCATATAATCAGTCATAATTAATATTCTGTTCATAGCAGCCTTATTTATAATAGCTAGAAGCTGGAAGGTACCCAGATGTTACTCAACAGGGGAATGGATATAGAAAATGTGCTACACAATGGAATACAAATCAGCTATTAAACACACTGCATTTATGAAATCCTTAGGCAAATTGATGGTACTAGGAGATATCATCCTGAGTGAAGTAACCCAATCACAAAATAACACTCATGGTATGCAGTCACTGATAAGTGGATATTAGGCCAGAAGCTCTGAAGACACAAGATACAATTCACAGACAACATGAAGCTCAAGAAAAAGAAAGACCAAACTGTGGATACTTTGCTTCTTCTTTGAAGGGGGAACAAAGTACCCATGGGAGGAGATACATAGACAAAGTGTAGAGCAGAGACTGAAGGAAAGGCTATCCAGAGACTGTCATACCTGGGTATTCATCTCATATACATTCACCAAACTCAAACACTACAGTGAATGCCAGCAAATGCTTGATGACAGGAGCCTGATGTAGTTGTCTCCTGAGAGGCTCTGTCAGTACCTGACAAATACAGAGGTGGATGGTCTCAGAGAGCCATTGTACTGAGCAAAGCATCCTCTATGGAGGAGCTAGCAAAAGGTCCCAAGGAGCTGAAGGAGATTCCAGCCCCATCAGAAGAACAACAATATCAATCAACCAGTACCCCCAGTGTTCCTAGGGACAAAACCACCAACAAAAGAGAATACATGTAAGGACCCATGGCTTCAGTCATATTTGTAGCACAGTATGGCCTTGTAGGTCATCAATGGGAGGAGAGACCCATGGTTCTGTGAAGGCTCGATGCCCCAGTGTAAGGAATGCCAGAACCAGGAAGCAGGAGTGTTTGGGTTGGCGAGCAAGAGAGGAGGGAGGTAATAGGGGAATTTTAGAAGGAAAACCAGGCATAGGGATTACATTTGAAATGTAAATAAAGAAAATATTTAATTAAAAAAATCAAAAAAGAAACAAAATGATGACAACATGGGCAGCACAAAGGAGCTGAGGGTATAGGAGAAGAGGGGAGATGGAGCAATCCCAAGTCAGGCCAGAATTCCTGTGCTCTGGGAAGGCAGACACAGGAGGACTGCTGGATGCTTTCCACTCCGCCCCAGGTGGGCATCTGGCTGTGTGAAGTGACTGACCCCACACTGCAGGGGGTGGACAAGGGGCAGCCCCTGGTACCAGGTTCTCAGTCTCTAGCATCTCACACTGGATATGGTAGAGGAGCTGAGAACAAATAGGGGCCCTGGGGACACTTAGCCCTGGAGATACATGGAGAGAGGGCAGGGGGAAAGAGGGGAGCTGGGTGGTTCCCAAGAAGGCAAGTGTCTTTAGTCAGGGCCTTGATGAACAGAGAGAGTGTATGGTTTTAAAGCTTTATTGTAGGAAGGCAGGGTGTCTTAGTCAGGGTTTCTATTCCTGCACAAACATCATGACCAAGAAGCAAGTTGGGGAGGAAAGGGTTTATTTGGCTTACATTTCC
>NC_034594.1:77989108-78008492 GCF_900095145.1 Mus pahari | reverse complement strand
AGAGAGACAGAGAGAGAGACAGAGAGAGAGACAGAGAGAGAGACAGAGAGAGAGACAGAGAGAGAGACAGAGAGAGAGACAGAGAGTGGGGGGAGAAGCACACATGCAAACATGCATGCACACAGAAAATAAGTTTGAATATGCAGATATATGTCAATTTGACAGTAGTCTGTCCTAAATAGTAATCAAAAGGCAATAAAGATGTATGTCAATTTGACAGTAGTCTGTTCTAAATAGTAATCAAAAGGCAACAAAGCATAGAAAATTTCCCTAACCTCCTTTGTTATAAAAATACAATATTTGCTTGTTTAGGTGTTTGAAAACAATGTTAATGAAACTACATGGTTTAAGAAAATTATGGTTCTTAATCCGTATAATACATTTACTTTGCAGAAAAAAATATTGCATGCACTTATTGCTGGTTGTTGACATTTTATGGACTCTTCATTTTATGTTTTCTAACTTAAAATGTTTTCTTCCTTTAAAATTACTTCGTGATAAGAATATACTCATTATTATATATTTGTGAAATGCTTGAATAAATAATATAGAAATGGACATTTGGCACATTAAATTAAAGAAATTTAGTAGTTTTATTAATGAATTCAAAGATATGCTGTTCCTAGCAGTGGTGGCTCATGCCTTTAATCCCAACACTTGGGACACAGAGGCAGGTGGATTTCTGAGTTCGAGGCTACTATGACCATAGTGGAGTATTTCTCCTTATTACATGTTGGAGCATCTTCTGGGTTTATGCCCAGAGGTAGTATAGCTGGGTCCTCAGTCAATACTACATTCAATTTTCTGAGTCAACACCAGACTGATTTCCAGTGTGGTGTACAGTCTTGCAATCCCACTAACAATGGAGGAGTGTTCCTATTTCTCTACATCCTTACCAACATCTGCTGTCACCTGAAGTTTTGATCTTAGCCATTCTGACTGGTGTGAGATGGAATCTCAAGGTCGTTTTGATTAGCATTTCCCTGATGACTGAGGAGGTTGAACATTTCTTTAAATACTTCACAGCCACTTGATTTTTTTTTTCTGCCTCTTTTTATGTTCTTTTATATTCTTTCAGCCTCATCTACCTCAGAATTCTCTGCACCATGAAGGGAGATATTTGATAGAGACCTCCCTTCTATAGCTGAGTGCTCCAAGGTATCTCACTCTGCATATTGTGTGGCTGCAGGTCTCTATGTTTTTACAACCTGCTATGGGAAGATGTCTCTCTGATTATGTCTGAGCACTGATCTACATGCATAAAAGTATGTCAATAGGTGTCAACTTATTGTGACATTCCTTTAGGAGAATACTAGTATTTGTTTTTACTTTACTCTATGTACAGGGGTTATCTAGCTTCAGATTCATGATCAACTAAGCAGTGTCTGGTTATTATAGAATGGACCTTCAATCGAAGCATGTTATTGTTTACTTTGTAAATTTTGTGCCAACATTTCACTAGCTATATCCTCCTGGAAGGATACCATTGTACATGGAAGAGTTTGTAAGTTTGCTGGTGTGTTTAAATTTCTCCTTTAGTAGTGGGGAATAAAGCTGCCATTATCAAGAAAACTAGGTCACAGGGATCCTACATAGGCAGCAGAAGAACTTCTCTGTGTTTATTAAGTTATATGGGTGTCATCTTTAGCAGTAAGGCCTTGCCTTCAGTTTGGGGAGAATAACCAATATTCTTGGGATCAGCCTTTATTGTTTGAGCATTCCCATTGGACCTCTTTGGACAACACGTAAATTTCAAGTACCAAATCCTGGTACTGGTAGCTTCATTGGGAAATAAATGTTGGGCAGGTAGGGATACATTTCTCCTGTTAATTGACAATTTCACATAGTTTGCCTTGTTATTTTTTTAATATGTCTTAGGAAACTTCTCTTGTATTAGCTTTCCATGCTAGCACTCTAACAGCCAGTAATTTTAGCACTTTTGCTATACCCTCTCCCCTCCTTCATCCATTCATAACTATCCTCCCACCTCCTTATCCAACTACCTTCATTGTTATTTTTCTTCCTTATTGATACATCTATTCTATTATAAACGACAGGCTTTAGACTGAATGATTTCTATTGCATGGGATTAATTGATTTTACCCATAACTAAACTTTGAATTACTAAATTTCTCCTTACACAATGGAGCCCATTCATTATTTTCTAGGAGGACTGAGGAGCTGCTGAAATGGATCCACAGCTAAAAGAACATATTGTCCTCTCAGAGGATCTGAGTGACTTCCCAAGAACTAAAGGACGGTTCAAAAATTCTCAACTCCAGCTCCAAGGAATCTGGTGCACTTTTCTGGCCTGTGCATACATTAGGAACACATGTTTGATACATACATATAAACAGGCAAAAAGTTAAAGAAAACAAAATTCAACCAATTATTATGGAAAATGAATTCTTCTGATTCTATTCAGCTTGAAATATCAGTTTAGCTTATTAGTGCTTTGTCTTTGGAATGTTTGTATTGTCTATACAGACTATCTCATAGCACATTTACAGTAAATCTTATCTACTACTCTTTAACCATAGTGTAGGTACATAAAGTAGTTGGAGAGATAGCTCAATGTTTAGGATGACTTATCATGTAAGGTGGAGGACTTAGGTTCAGATCCTGAATTCTTGTAAAGTGTCAGGCTACTAATCTAGACCTGATACCTTCCTGTGGGTTCTCCCCCCCCCCACACACACACACAGACAAAGGTATCAACACATATGTGTACCTATGACTCACACACATCACACAGAGTGTGCACATTAAATGGAAACTATGGTGAAGCAGAGTGATGGGTTAACAATTAAGAACACTTGTGTTTGCAAAAGATCTTCTTTCTGTGCCAGGTACAGAAGCCAGACATTTTATAGCTATCTGTAATTTCAGCTTTAGGGAATCTAATGTTCTTTTCTGACCTGCACATGGTCATATATATGCACACATAGACAAATAATACAATAGAAGCCATGCATTTTTGTGTCATAAAAGTACTCATGAAATATGATAAGGATAGAAGATCAAGACAAGGGTGACCATCTGATTCATTCTCATATTCAAATAGAATCATAGTCTATTGTGGTCATAGAAAATAGCATAATACATAAAGAAGGGAGCAGATGAACATAGGTTGAGTGATGAACAATGTTATTTTCAAGCACTCTCATTTCTGTATACTTCTATTAAAATTATACTAAAAGAAGAAACTTATAAGAATTGTGACTTAATTTAAATGCACAAGAGCAAAAGAGAATCTACAGGAAGATAAACCCTGAATAAGAATATCAATATGCTTCCTATTTGGGTTATTTCTGCTTGCATGACCTGGAGAACAGTTAGGAAACAAAACATTGATCAAGTGAAATTTCAGTTAGCTAATTTTTCATTATAATATTTTTGTGCTATGAGAAATATTTTACATATTTGTAACCAGCTATTTTAAATTTCTTGTCAATAATAAATTGAAGAAAGAATTATCATTTTCAATGAAATCATTAAAGTACACACTATTTTATATCATTTTTCATTTGCATACCTCAAATGAAGGGGCATCCAAAATTATTCCACCAAATCTCAGTTCCTGATAAGAGTATACTCGTTATTATATCTTTGTGAAACACTTGACTAAATAATATAGAAATTGATATTTGACACATTAAATTACAGAAAGTTAGTAGTTCTATTAATGAATTCAAAAGTATATTGTGGCTCACGCCTTTAATCCCAGCACTTGGGAGGCAGAGACAGGCGGATTTCTGAGTTTGAGAAACAAAAATCAAATCAAAAACTAAAAACAGAAAACAAAGTATATTTTTCATTTGGTTCATGGTCTGTGTGTGTTTGTGTGTGTGTGTGTGTGTGTGTGTGTGTGTATTATGTGAATGTATACTTGAAGGTGTGTTTGTCTTTGTGTTAATACATGTTGAAGATCAAAGGTCAATTTTAGGTACTATGTTCTACGTCTCCCCACTTTATTTGTGGAGAAGCATATCTCACTAAACCTAGAATTTGACATGTCAACTAGAATGATGGACCACAGTGAGTAGGTTCTTACAGAATCTGAAGACAGTATTCTGGTGTTACAAGACTCCATTCACATAGTCTTATTTTAATAGCTCCTCATAGACTTTTTGGCTCCTGTATTAATGTCTATATTGCATTAGAGAGGACAAAAAAAGATAAATGAAAAAGAAGGAATACCTGATTTTTTTTTTAACAAGGTCAAGAAATTCAGAATGAGCTGCACAGTAAGTAAGCTATGACCAAGCTTCAGGTTCAGTGAGAGATTCCATCTTAAACACATAAATAAACAATAGAGTAAAATACTTCAGATCTTGCTCTCAGACCTGTATATGTGGGGAAATGTGCATTTTCTACAAAATTACTTGCATATATCATATACAAATATGTCACACATACAATATAAAAAAATAAGGAAGCAAATAAGTGTTTTAGCAGACGCCTTTATGTAGCTTTTAATTCAATGATTCAAATTAAATATATATTTTCAACAATATTTGTAACTATTTGTGCCAGATGATAAGTGTTAAATAAGCCACGCCAGGCATGGTGGCACATACCTTTAATCCCAGCACTTGGGGGACAGAGGCAGGCAACTTTTTGAATTTGAGGCTAGCCTGGTCTACAGAGTAAGTTCCAGGACAGCCAGGGCTACACAGAGAAACCCTGTCTCGAAAAAAAAAAAGTCAAATAAGTCATTGAAAAATTAAGACATTAGCTCTGGAGAGATGGCTCAGTGGTTCCATAGGTTATGAGTTCAAATTCCAGCAAACACATGGTGGATCACAAACATCTGTAATGAGATCTGATGCCCTCTTCTGGTGTGTCTAAAGATAGCTGTTATATATAATATATAATAGCTTCACATCCATTCAGCCATATGAAGTTAAACCATCTTACTTGTATGTGAAAAAAAATGGATAAAGTGTGATGATGTCTTACAAAGAGCAGGAAAGCAGCATTATAAAGAGAGAGAAAAATTCCCTGAATGAGCAGAGCTGTATCTAAAAATTACTTCCTCATCACTCTCCTCTTATATTCTAAGAGTGTATACTAATAAGATCCACAATGAGGTACTACTATTAATTGCCTTGAAAACCTGATTTAATGCTTCTAGTCTGAGCCGGTGCCCTGAGCAGTTCTTAGACACTAGCTCCACATTCAGTCACAAAACACGCAGATGAAGCTCAACTCCTAGGTGCACTAACACACACTGAATTATAGGTGAGGAAGAAAGAACATCTGCTCCAATACCGGGAATAACAGGGACCAGTGGGATCCAGGAAAAAAGGAATCCCTGCCTGGCCAGTGGCACAGATTCCTTCTGGTATGAGCAGGACCAGACCTTGGGAGTTATCTCTTCACCCAGTCCCACAACACCAGAAGAAGCTTGCCTCTCAGTGCTCTAACATATATAGGATATCAGGTACTCTAACTCATCCAGGATCACAGGGACACAGGAGTTTGGTCACCTCAGGATTTCAGGATCCCAGAGGCAAATTGAGTCCCAGAAGCTCTGATACACAAAGTATCTCAGGATCAAAGGATATAAGAATCACAGGAAGACAGAGATAGCTGGACTCTGAGAAGATCTGAAACAACCAGGTTCACAGGAGCAACAGTCTAAAGTTAGAGTCAGTAAGAGCAGGTAGCACTAGAGAAAAACAGATCATGAGGGGCAAGCATAAGAACATCAGCAACAGAACCTAAGGTTATTTGGCCTCATCAGAACCAAGTTTTCCCACCATACCAAGACCTGGATATAACATCACACCTGAAAAGCAAGATTCAGATTTAAAATCACTTCTCATGATGATGACAGAGGACTTTAAGAAGGATGTAAAAAACTACAGGAGAACACAGGTTAACAGGTAGAAGCCATAAAGAAGAAGGAAACAAAAAATAAAAAATCCCTTAAAGAATTACAGAAAAACAAAACCAAGCAGATTTGAAATTGAACAAAACAATCCAGGGTCTACAAATGGAAATAGGAACAATAAAGAAATCACAAAGGGAGAAAACCCAGGAGATAGAAAACCTAGGAAAGAGATCAGGAGTCATAGATGCAAGCATCACCAANAGACTACAAGAGATAGAAGAGAGAATCTCAGGTGTAGAAGANACCATAGAAAACATTGACAAAACAATCAAGAAAAATGAAAAATGCAAAAAGATCCTAACCTAAAACAACAAGTAAATCCAGGAAACAATGAGAAGTTGAAACCAAAGGAAAATATGTGTAGAAGAGAGCAAACAACCCCCAATTAAAGGGCCAGTAAATATTTTCAACACAATTATAGAAGAAAACTTCGCTAACCTAAAGAAAGAGATGATCATGGACATACAAGAAACCTACTTTCCAAGGAGAGTGGGCCAGAAAAGAGATTTCTCTTATTCACATAATAGTCAAAACACTAAATGCACACACACAAAAAGAAACAATATTAAACATAGTAAGGGAAAATTGTCAAGTAACATAAAAAGGAAGACCTATCAGAATTATACAAGACTTATCACCAGAGACAATAAAAGCCAGTAGATCCTGGGCACATGTCATAGAGAACCCAAGAGAACACATATGCCAGCCCAGGCTACTACACCCAGCAAAACTCTCAATAACCATAGGTGGAGAAACCAAGATATTCCATGCCAAAATGAAATTTACACATTATCTTTACAAAAATCCATCCCTACAAATGATAATAGATGGAAAACTGCAATGAAAGGAGGGAAACTACACCATAGAAGAAGCAAGAAAGTAATCTTCATTCAAAAAAATAAAAATAAAAATAAAAAACAAAAGAAGAGAGCCACAAAAACATAATTACACCTCAAAAAAAAAAATAACGGTAAGCAACAATCACTTTTCTTTAATGTCTCTTGATGTAAATGGAATCAGTTCTCCAATAAAAAGACATAAAATAATAGAGTGGATACATAAACAGGACCCAACTTTTGATGCATACAAGAAACATAGCTCAGAGACAAAGACAGACACTACCTCAGTATAAAAGACTGGAATTTTTTTCCAAGAAAATAGTCCCAAGACACAAGCTGGAATAGCCATTCTAATGTCCAATAAACTAGACTTCAAAAAAACATTAACAAAAAAGTTAAGGAAGGATGCTTTGAAGACATAGGAATTAGCTACCAAAATGAACGTTCAGTTCTGACCATCTATGCTCCCACATTCATAAAAGAAACTTTATTAAAACTCAAAGCATATAATGCAACACATTCAATAATAGTTGGATCACTTATATATACTATCACATCATCTACAAATAGTGATATTTTGATCTCTTCCTTTCTAATTTGTATCCCCTTAAATATCTTTTGTTGTCTGATTGTTCTGGCTAGAACTTTGAGTACCATAATGAATAGGTAAGGAGAAAGTGGGCAGCCTTGTCTAGTCCCTAATTTTAGAGGGATTGCTTCCAGCTTCTTTCCATTTAGTTTCATGTTGGCTACTGATTTGCTGTATATTGCTTTTATTATGTATAGGTATGGGCCTTGAATTCTTGATCCAAAACTTTTATCATGAATGGGTGTTGGATATTTTCAAATGTTTCTCAGGATCTAACAAGATGATCATGTGGCTTTTGTCTTTGAGTTTGTTTATATAGTGGATTACCTGAATGGATTTTCATATATTAAGCCATTCCTATATTCCTGGAATGACACCTACTTGATCACAATGGATAATTGTTTTGATGTGTTCTTGGATTCGGTTAGCGAGAATTTTATTGTGTATTTTTGCATGAATTTTCATAAGGGAAATTGATCTGAAGGTCTCTATCTTTGTTGGATCTTTATGTGGTTTAGATATCAGAGTAATGGTGGCTTCATAGAATGAATAGGATAGATACCTTCTGTTTCTATTTTGTGGAATACTTTGAGGAGAATTGGAATTAGGTCTTCTTTGAAGGTCTGATAGAACTCTGCATTAAACCCATCTGGTCCTGGGCTTTTTTTGGTTGGGAGACCATTATTGACTGCTCACTATTTGCAGATGATATGGTAGTATATATAAGTGATCCTAAAAATTCCACCAGAGAACTTCTAAACTTATAAACAGGTTCAGTGATGTAGCTGGATATAAAACTAACTCAAACCAATCAGTGGCCTTTCTCTACACAAAGGATAAAGAGGCTGAGAAAGAAATTAGGGAAACTCCCTTTACAATAGTCACAAATAATATAAAATACCTTGGTGTGACTCTAACTAAGGAAGTCAACGATCTGTATGATAAGAACTTTAAGTCTCTGAAGAAAGAAATCAAAGAAGATTTCAGAAGATAGAAAGATCTCCCATGCTCATGGATTGGCAGGACAATATAGTAAAAATGTCTATCTTGCTGAAAGCAATCCAGATTCAATGCAATCCCCATCAAAATTCCAACTTAATTCTTCAATGTATTAGAAAGGGCAATTTGCAAATTCATCTGGAATAACAAAAAAACCTAGGATAGCAAAAACTCTTCTCAATAATAAAAGAATCTCTGGGGGAATCACCATGCCTGACCTCAAGCTGTACTAC
This sequence comes from Mus pahari, assembly GCF_900095145.1. NCBI lineage: Eukaryota > Metazoa > Chordata > Mammalia > Rodentia > Muridae > Mus > Mus pahari. The sequence continues at coordinate 77,999,933 of NC_034594.1, read as the reverse complement.
AGGGTAATTGTGATAAAAACTGCATGGTACTGGCACAGTGACAGACAGGTAGACCAACAGAATAGAATTGTATACCCAGAAATGAACCCATGCACCTGTAGTCACTTGATCTTTGACAAGGGAGCTTAAACTGCCCAATGGAAATAAGATAGCACTTTCAACAAATGGTGCTGGCACAACTGGTAGTTGTCATGTAGAAGAATGTGAATTGATCCATTCTTATCCCTTGTACTAGGTTAAAGTCTAAGTGGATCAAGAAACTCCACAAAAAAAACAGAGACACTGAAACTTATAGAGGAGAAAGTGGGGAAAAGCCTCAAAAATATGGGCACAGGGGAAAAATTCCTTAATAAAACAGCAATGGCTTGTGCTGTAATATTGAGAATTGACAAGTGAGACCTCATAAAATTGCCAAGCTTCTATAAGGCAAAGACACTGTCAATAAGACAAAAAGGCCACCAATAGATTGGGAAAGGATCTTTACCAATCCTAAATCTGATAGGGGAATAATATCTAAATGTATATAAAGAACTCAAGAAGATGGACTCTAGAAAATCAAATAACCCTATTAAAAAATTGGATACAGAGCTAAACAAAGAATTCTCACCTGAGGAATACCGAATGGCTGAGAAGCCCCTGAAAAAGTGTTCAGCATCCTTAGTCATCAGGGAAATGCAAATCAAAACAACCCTGAAATTCCACCTCACACCAGTCAGAATTGCTAAGATCAAAAATTTAGGTGACAGCAGATGCTGGCAACAATGTGGAGAAAGAAGACACTCCTCCATTGTTGTTGTGATTGAAAGCTGGTACAACCACTCTGGAAATTAGTCTGGAGCTTCTTCAGAAAATTAGACATAATACTACCTGAATATCCATCAATTCCTCTCCTGGGCCTATACCCAGAAGATGTTCCACTTGTAATAAGGACTCATGCTCCACTATGATCATAGCAGCCTTATTTATAATAGGCAAAAACTATAAAGAATCTAGGGGTCCCTCAAGAGAGGAATGGATCCAGAAAATGTGGTACATTTACACAATGGAGTACTACTCAGCAATTAATAACAATGAATTCATGAAATTCTTAGCACATAGAAAGACTGGAGAATATCCTGAGTGAGGTAACCCAATTACAGAAGAACACACACGATATGCACTCACTGATAAGTGGAATTTAGCCCAGAAGCTCAGAATAACCAAGATACAATTTGCAAAACACAAGAAACTCAAGAAGAAGGAAGACCAAAGTGTGGGTATTTCACTCCTTCTTAAAAAGTGGAACAAAATACTCACAGGAGCAAATATGGAGGCAAAGTGTAGAGCAGAGGCTGAAGGGAAGGCAACCCAGAGACTGTCTCTCCTAGGGATTCATCCCATATACAGTCACCAAAGCCTGACACAATTGTAGATACCAAGAAATGCTTGCTGAAAGGAGCCTGTTATAGCTGTCTCATGAGAGGCCCTGCCAGATCCTTACAAATACAAAGGTGGATGCTACCAGTCAACCATGGTTCTGAGAGTGGCATCTCCAATGGGAAAGATAGAGAAAGGACTGAAGGAGCTAAAGGGATTTGCAACCTCACAGGAAGACCAACAATATCAACCAGCAAGACCCCCCATAGCTCCCAGGGACTAAGCACCAATCAAGGAGCACACAAGGCTCCAGCTGCATATGTACAGAGGATAGCCTTGACAGGCATCAATTGGAGGAGAGGTCCTTGATCCTATGAAGGCTGATAGATACCCCAGTGTTGGGGAATTGAGGGCAGGGAAGCAGAAGTGGGTGGGTGGGTGGTTGGGTGGAGGAACACCCTCATAGAAGTAGGGGAAGGGGGAATGCTATTTGGGGTTTCTGGGAGGGGGAACTGGAAAGAGGATAAAAATTGAAATGTAAATAAAGAAAATATCCAAGAAAAAAAAAAAAAAGAGGGTGGGATGACACTAAAGAACCTTAGGTCCTCTTAGGTACAACAGGGGTGGCACACATTGGAATGAATAGAAGCTGAGTTAATGCACAAAGTCTACACAGGTCTGCACCAGGTGAAGTTCTAGAGCTGAAAGTATACACATACTCCCATTCCTAACCCTGAAGGCTCCAATTCCTAGACTTGCAACTACTACCAATTGATAACTACTTTGAAATGAAATTTTTGTTTTCTTGAAGAGATTCACAATGTAAAAATCCAATATTCTAAAGTGTAGGCCTCATGCTCAGAAGTAGAGGCTAACAAAATTTACAATTTTTCAAAGTTTCTCATTTGATAATGTTTTGTCAGGTGTCAGTTGTCTCTCTCTCTCTCTCTCTCTCTCTCTCTCTCTCTCTCTCTCTCTCTCTCTCTCTCTCTCTGTTCATCTCTTATTTTTAGTCTTAAATTACCTATTTTTTTATTCTACAGATCCTTTTCATATACATTATGACATCCTGTTTTGGGTTTTATTAGATTCCTAAGTGTAGGAATGTGTTTATATCTGTTTCTGATGCCGTTTCTTTGGTTCTGTTCATTTTATTTTATTTTGTTGTCCTACTCTAATTTGTTTATTTTGCATTATTATTATTTCTTAAGCACCTGTTTGTTTTCTAATTAAAGAAGAGAGGTAGTTCCAGATGAGATAGGATGTGAGGAAGAACTAGAAAATGTAACGGTAAGGAAACAAAAGTTTGGATGTACTATGTGAAAAAAAAATTCTTTTCCATGAAATGTAAAATATAATAATTGAAATAAAACAAAAGTAAAAGATATATTTCACATAATGTATTCTTGTCACAACTAATCAATAAGTTAACAAAGATAAATAAGAATTTTCCTCTATATAACTACCAATTATTGCATTATGTTTATTTTGAAATGTTTTTATCTGAAAAATGTGTTACTTCATCCTTGAAATTACAATGTGAGAATGGTGATATCTTATACTGAGATCTATTTAGAGGACATTTCTTCATCTTTTGAAAGTTCATCTACTACTTGAACTCACAGTCAATATGTGCATTTTTATTTTATAAAAAAAATAACTAAATATTCACAGTGTCAAATTATATGAACTTGAAGAGAGAGTGGTAACTATGTAGAATTTCCTATTGAAAGGATAGGTGTTAAGTGATGATTGCAAGTACTTGGTTTGGGGAATAAAGTAAATAATAGAATAGGGAAGAGATAAGATGGAAAAATTCCTTCCCCAATTCATTTCCTCACATCTCAGTTCTTTAAAATATCAAATATTCTTGTTGAGTAATATTCTGTACTTTTTCAACAATAATACAAGCATATATATATATATATATATATATATATATATATATATATATATTAGATGAAATCTCTGTTTATTACATAAACTACACTAATTTGAGTATTCTGGTAGAGCTGTGATACTCAGACCTGTAGACATCCTTTGCAGATTCATATAATTTGTTCCAAGTCATCCTCATACATGACCACTTCCTTGGATTCCTGCAAAGATAACTAATTAGGTGTCCTGTTTTAGAATTTTAATTCAGTAGCATGGCTGTTCTTGCATGGGGTCACATCCAAAGTTCTTCTAGGTCTATATGATCCAACTATAATTGACATCCCAAGTATTGTATAGTCTACCTGAAATTCAGGCCCATATTATACCTGTTTAATTTTCTAATGAGTTTAAAATTTATAGAAGGAAGCAGCCATGAAAATAATATCTAATTGAGGGGCAGACAAAGTGATGAATCAGAGAAATATTTGACATAGTAAGTCAGAGACAGGCTACATCTTCCTCACACAGATCATCACAGAAAAGAGAAGTGAATTAAGAGATTGGCACAAAGAATATGAGAGGACTAGAGTCAGGAGGAGAAAGAGGAGGAAGTAAGAAGGGGAGGAGGAAGAGGAAGAGGAGGAGGCAATTTTACCGTCATTGTTTTAAAAAGACAGGCTATAGGTGAAGACAAAATGAACCAAAGAATCATCAGAAATAATCAAAAGATTAGAATAGATTTCTGGAAACAGAACAATTCAGTCAGAAGCTGTGAAACTCAACTTTGAATTGGTTATCTTGGGGTGAATTTTTGAGCCAGAAGAGCTGAGGTGAAACAACCAGCTAGGGTTTATAAAGAGAGAAAAAGGGTAAGCATATTCAGCAGTAATCCTCTGAGACAATAATTACATCTGGCAAATAAAAGTTACTTTTTCAGGGAACAAATAACATCTATGTGAAATCTTTCAATTGTATGTACAATCAAGAAAGAAGATTGAATGATACCAAGATGGTTCACAGTCTAAGACACTTATAAAATAACAAACTGTTGGATCTCTGGGAATCAAATGGTGGAAGGAGAGATCTGGTTCCTGCAAGTTTTCCTGGAACCTCAATATCTGTGCTGTGGTTTGTATGTCTCCCCTCTACACACACACAACACAAACACATATAATGAAAATATAATAGGAATGTTGTTAACCCTTAATGTCCATGAAATATAATTCTCTGACTTGTTTATGAAAAGTAAGATATGAAGAGGTAATTAAGAGGTGTCATCAATCAATCTTATGGCTGAAGAAACTGTCTGAATCTCTCCAACTCATTTTCGGAGGATGAAGCAACCACTGGCAATTACCTGAAGGATGTAATGAAGGCTTGAGTAGTAGTGGAGAACAACCAACCTTCCCTGATACTTTTAATACGGACATAAGGAACCCAACATTGTCTTTCAGGTTGATGAGTAGGATTACTACATGCAATGAATTAACAGTGGAATTGAAGAAAATTGATTCATAAAATGAAACTTCATGTTATGAATGGAGGGTCAGAGAGGAAGAAATTATTTGAATAAAATTTGCTAAAATTTAGTGAGAAAATAGAAAAATAAGAAGGAAACAGGAGAGGAAATTGAAATGGATATGGAAAATGTCAAATGTTCAATGAAATTATAGTAGAAAACATGGTAAAAAACAATGTTTTAATAGCCTTGTTTGTTTATGCATAGTGTATCTGTTGAGAGAAAGGACATGTGCTCCACAGTACATATGTGAAGAGCAATAGACTAATTTATGGAGTCGATTTTTTCCTTCTGCAGATTCTGATGATGGAACTTAGGTTACTAGGTTTATACTGCAAGCTCTTTTACTCACTTAGCCATTTGACTGGCCCTTTTTCTTCATTTTTGCTGCCAGTTTCCTTACCCATTTCTTAGTCTCTATTCTGTTCTTATTTTCTTTACAGCTCTCACTAGGAAAGCTCACTAAAGTTTTATTAATAAAATTCAGCCCGGCAGTGGTGGTGCATGCCTTTAATCCCAGCACTTGGGAGGCAGAGGCAGGTGTATTTCTGAGTTTGAGGCCAGCCTGGTCTACAGAGTGAGTTCCAGGACAGCCAGGGTTACACAGAGAAACCCTGTTTCGAAAAACCTAAATAAATAAATAAATAAATAAATAAAATTCAATATTGTTTAGTTTTTTCAAGATATATTAGTTTTACTTACCATACTGTGAACATTCATGTAAAAAGTGTATTAAAGGGAATGTGAGAAACTCCTCTTCATCCTTTCACAGTCATTTAAGGCTACTCTGTTGTTTACTGTTCAAGTGACTTTTTCTTTTTGTGTAGGTGTTCTGTGTGGCATGAGATAAAGAGAACAAGGTTTGAAAAGCCTCATGAACTATGTCCACAGCGACAAAGTTAAGTGAGTTCTAGATACAGTCAGGTCCCATGTATCTATTAACTAAATGTGCAGATTTTGTTTTTCTAAATATTTAGAGAGAATGTCTTTTCTCAAGGTATTAAAATATGATGTTTTAAAATAATTACTAATTTGGCAAACAACAAAAACTAAGTGGGGAATTAAATAGTATTAAGAAATTCCAGCTTTCCCCTGGTCCTTTCTGCTGGGACAGATTGCTAGGTAGTCTGCTCCCTAGAAGACACCATATCCTGAGGCATCCCAGAAGATCAACTGTACTCAAAGTATTTGGGAAGAACCCTCCTAAAGGCCCACAACTGCTGTCGGGAGCCCAGTGGACGCAGGGGCCCAAAACTCCCACCCACAGTATACCACTCTCCTATCTGCTATCGAGTCTGCTCTCCTGAAGATACCACATACTGAGGCATTCCAGGAAATATGTTGCACATAGAATAACAGCAACAGATTGCCAGCTAGTTTGCTCGCTGAAGACACCACAGCTTGAAGGCATCCCAGAAGTTCCTCTACCCACAGGGAAAGTGGACACCACAGTCTGAAGACTTTCTGGGAGTTCTGTGGAATGCCGGGCAACTGATACAACAGACTGAAAACATCCCTGGAGTTCTGCTGCACACAGGGAAATAGAAACCACAGTCTATAGTCCTTCCTCAGAGAGCAACTTCACACAGGACAAAAGCTTGATTGTGTCTCTGAAGAACAAAAAGTCTGAATGTCTTCCCTAATATTGCTGTGGACAGAGTCCATGAAGCTTTTCAAACCTTGTGCTCCTTACCTCTAAAATGTATTCCTACTTTATGAATGTAATGTGATTCCTAGAAAACTGCATTGAGATAACTTATCTGGCACCAAATTGGTAAAACTAGATGGATGTCTGAAATACCATGAGAGACTACTGAGATCTACTTCAGCCAGAGAAACAGATCAGCAGCTTCTTTGCCCGTCTAAAGACCCCTTAGATGGAAGGCCTCACAGCCAGGGTTGCAAACCTACCAGGAGACCTGAAGAAACACAGGGACAAAAGAGGCAGACTACAGGGTCACCCAGACCAGCAAACAACAGGGATAACCAGATGGTTAAAGGCAAGCACATGACCATAAGCAATAGAAGCCAATATACATGGGCATCACCAGAACTCAGTTCTCCTACCACAGCAAGTCTTGAATACACCAACATAACTGAAAATCATGAAGCAGACCTAAAATCCTATCTCAGGAAGTTGCAAGTTTGGTTCAATATATGAATCAAATAAACCATTCTGATAATCCACTCTGTATACAAACTCAAAGAAAAAGTCACGTGATCATCACATTAGATGCAGAAAAGACAGTTGAGAAAGTACAACAGCCCTTCATGTTAAAAGTACTGGAGAGATCAGGAATCGAGGCCCATAACTAACAAAATAAAAGCAGTAAAGTGAAAGTAATTGCCAATATCAAATTAAATGAAGACACACTTGAAGCAATTCCAGTTAAATCAGGGACATGACAATTAGGCCCACTCTTCCCATATCTATTCAATATAGAACTCATAGTGCTAAATAGAACAATAAGACAACAAAAAGATATCAAGGGGATATAAATTGGCAAAGAAGAAACAAAGGTATAAATATTTGCAGGTGATATTATAGTATACACAAATGACCCCAAAATTCTACCATAGTACTTCAGCTAATAAACAACTTCAGCAAAGTGGCTGGATATAAAATTAACTCAAATAAATCAGTAGAGTTCTTTTATACAAATGATAAGCAGGCTAAAAAAGAAATTAGGGAAACAATTCCCTTCACAATAGCCACAAATAATATATAATACCTTGGTGTAAGTCTAACCAAATAAGTGAAAAATCTGTATGATAATAACTTCAAATCTGTCAAGAAAGATATCAATGAAGTTTTCAGAAAACAGAGAGAACTCCCATGCTCATGGATTGGCAGAGTTAACATTGTAAGAATCGCCATTCTACCAAAGGCAATCTATAGATTTTTATGCAATCCCTATCAAAATCCCAACACATTTCTTCAAAGACATGGAAAGAACAATTCTGAAATTATTCTGGAAAGGCAAAAACCCCAGCCAAGTGAAAACAATTCTCAAAAATAAAAGAACTGCTGAGGTAATCACCATTCCTGTCATCAAGCTCTACTACAGAGCAATAATGATAAAAACTGCACATTATTGGTCCAGAGACAGACAGGTTGATCAATGGAATAGCACTGAAGACCCAGAAATAAAACCTGACACCTGATCTTTGACAAAGAAGCCTAAAATATACAATGGAAAAAAGAAAGCACCATCAATAAATTGTGCTGGTTCAACCAGATGTCTGTATGTAGAACAATGAAAGTAGAGCCATATTTGTCACCTTGCACAAAGCTCAAGTCCCAGTGGATCGAGGACCTTAGCATAAAATCATATACACTGAATTCAATAGAAGAGAAAGCAGGAAAGAGCCTTGAAATCATTGGAACAGAGGGAAGTTTTCTAAACAGAACTCCAATGGTGCATGCTCTAAGATCAATAATTGATAAATGGGACCTCATAAAACTGGAAAACATCTTTAAGTCAAAGGAAATAGTCAGTAAGAAAAATCAGCAACTTCCAGACTGGGAAAAAGTTCTCACTAACCTGACATCCAATAAAGGGCTGATATCTAAAATATATAAAGAACTCAAGAAGCGAACCACCAAAAACCTAAACAACCCAGTAAAAAAATGGGGTATAGAACTAAACCATCAAGGCACAACAGACCAAACTTTAATTGTTGAGAAGCACCTAAAGAAATGTTCAAAGTCCTTAGTGATCAGAGAAATGGAAATCAAATCAATCCTGAGATTCCACCTTACATCAATTAGGATGGCTAAAACCTCATGTGACAACACATGTTGGAGAGGATGTGGAGAAAGAGGAACTCTCCTTCATTGATAGTGGGATTGCAAACTGGCACAAAGTCTCTGGAAATCAATCTGGTGGTTTCTCAGAAACTTGGAAATACCTGAAGACCCAGCAATACCACTCTTGGGAATATAACCAAAAGATATTCCACCATGTCACCATTTGACTATAGTCATAGTGGCCTTTTGTGATAGCCATTTGATGGAAACAACCCAGATGTCCCACAGCTGAAGAATGGATAGAGAAAATATGGTCCATTTACACAATGGAATACTACTCAACTATTAAGAATGAGAATATTTTGAGTTGTGCAGGTAAATGGATGTAAGTAGAAAATATCACTATGAGTGAGATAACTTAGACGCAAAAGGACATAGATGGTATGTACTCACTAATAATTGGAATTTAGCCAAAGTAAATAAAGTAAAATAAGTACCAAAAAACCAAGATACAGTCTACAGAACTCAAAAAGTTCAACAAGCTCAAGGGCCCAAGTGAAGATGTCTCAATCCCACTTGGAAGGGATAAGAAATCAACCACAAGGGGAGAGGGAGGGAGGTACCTGGAAGGGAAAGGGAACAAAGCAGAGAGAGCATATTGAGTGGGGCGAAAGAATTGAAGCCTTGAGTGTCGCCAGAGAAAATGGAAACAGGCAACCTTTCGAGGTAGGAGGTTGGGAGAACACTCCAGAATGTACCGGAGATTTGGGAAGTGAGAGACTCCCAGCACTCAAAGAAAGGGACCTTAAATGAAATGCCTCAGAGTGGGAAGAGGGAACTTGTAGAATCTACCTCCAGCAGAAGACAGGGCAACAAGTGAGGGATGGGGTTGCTATCCCATAGACAATACTGTGACCTATAGTTGGTCCTGTCTCAAAGAACTGTAGGGATGGAAATGGAGAGGAGTCTGAGGAAAAGAAGGTCCAGTGACAGGCCCAAAGTAGGATACAGCTCAAGGGGAGGTCCCAAGTATTGGAACTATTACTGAAACCATGGACCACTCACAAAAGGAACCTATCATGACTGTACTCTGGAAGACCCAACAAGCAGCTGAAAGAGTCAGATGCAGATATTTGCATCCAACCAATGGACTGAAGCTGCTGTTCCCCATGGTTGAATTTGGGAACAGCGACCCTGTTAGAGGATCAGCAGTCTCATTTAACCTGGACCCATGAAATCCTCAGACACTGGATCACAACCAGGTAGCATACACCTGCTGTTATAAGGCCCCCCAACACATGTACAGCAGTAGAATACTGGGTCTGGGTTCAGTCAGAGAAGATGCACCTAACCCTCAAGATATTGGAGGACCCAGGGAGTTTAGAGGTCTGGTGGAGTGGTGAGTGGTGTGGGTACATTCTCACGGAGAGGGGTTTGGGGAGGGGGTATGGAATGTGGAACAGTTCGAGGGTGGACAAGGAAGGGAATAAAATCTGGTGTGCAAAACAAAAGAAAATAATAATGATGATGAAGAAGAAGAAGAAGATGATGATGATGATGATGATGATGATGATAAATAATTCCTAAGATTAAAGAGAAATCTGACAGAATACAAAAAAATCAGAAGAGAAGTTGAAATATACTTTTCTTTGTTCTTCTGAGAGAAAAAAAGCTAGAGAAGCAGATCAACCACCACCGATGAATTAGCACTCCATGCATCTTAATGCTGTTAGCGTCTAAAAAGCTAATGAGAGCCTTGCACAGTAAATCTACTTTGTGATTCTTGAATTCTCTATTGGAATAATGATACTGATGAGTCCTAACAGATGAGAAGTAAGCTGAAACTAAAAATCACAGAAAACTGAGATCAATGACATGCCAATACTCCTTTATTACATCTTTGATGTAGGGCAAGTCACTTGACCTGCCAAAATAGCCTTATCTGTAAGATAAAATAGTTAAGCCAAAGAATTTGAACACACTTAACATCAAGTTCAAGCTAACATATTTTGAATATTATTATTTGGTACTTTACACAGTGATTATAATGAATGTCTGTGAATCACCACTATTACAGTGAACCACGATAAATGATTAGAAGTAAAAACACAACTGCTTTTACAGTCATACAAAAAGGTTGCTTTCATTTATATTACATGTTCTTAACATTCTTATATCATTTTTACAAAAGTTTTCATCTGAAGTGATATCCCTGTGCAGCACAGTTCACACTCACATCAATGTTTCCCATTGAGCACAATCTGACATTATTTCTATTTTGGACTGTGGAGATGGGGGGGGAAGAGAGAGAGAGAGAGAGA
>NC_034594.1:77985243-77988998 GCF_900095145.1 Mus pahari | reverse complement strand
GAGAGAGAGAGAGAGAGAGAGAGAGAGAGAGAGAGAGAGAGAGAGAGAGAGAATAATCACACTCACCCACCCCCCACAATATGGCCACCTTCGGAGATCATTAAAATCTCTGAACTTCAATGGTCTTAATTCCTCAATAAAAAGACACAGGATAACAGAATGGATGCTCAAAGAATATCCATTATTCTGCTGCATGCAAGAAACATACCTCAGCAACAAAGAGAGACATTACCTAAAGAGTAAAGGACTTCAAAACATTTTCCAAGCAAATACACTCAAGAAATCTGCTGCAATGGCCATTCTAATATTTAATAAAAGAGACTTTCAACAAAAAGTAATCAAAAGCGACACTAACAAATACTTCGTATTTTTTAATGAAAAATCCAACAGATAACATCTCAATTCTGAGCATGCATGCTCCAAGTGCAAACACATAGTAATAGGAAACTTCAACATCAGCCAGGAATGGTGGCACATGCTTTTAATCCCAGCACTTGGAAGGATGAAACAGGCAAATTTCTGAGTTTGAGGACAGCCTGGTCTAGAGAGTGAGTTCCAGGACAGCCAGGGCTACACAGGGAAAGCCTGTCTTGAAAAACCAAAATGAAAAATAAAACAAAGAAAAAAGAAAAAGAAAACTTCAACACCCTACAATGTAGAGAAAATAAACAGAGACTAATGAAACTAACAGAAGTTATCAATCAAATGGACCTAAAGGACATATACAGAAGATTTCACCCAAAACAGAAAAGATTACACATGCTTCTCAGTACCTCTGTAATCTTCTCCAAAATTGAACATATGCTAGGTTACAAAGCAAGCATCAACAGGTAAAAAAAATTGAAATAACCCTTTTTTTGTGTGTGGGAAAGGTAGGGCATCTCTAAGAAGTGCCAGAACCTTAGAAGTGTGCAGGGTGTTTAAGGGGGTGAATCTAGCCAAAACTCCTAGCGATGTGGGATATGGATCCTGTAGTGGCCGTTTTCTGTAGCCAGGCATGTCTCCCAGTGAAGAGATAAGGACACCAACTGACCCACAAATCCATTGACATAAAATTTGTCCTGCATACAAAATGTACAGGGACAAAGATAAAGCAGAGAAGGAGGGAGTGACTAACCAATGACTGGTCTCAAATGAGTAGTAATTCCTGAAACTATTAATGTTACTTTTACGATTGCACACAAGATCCTAGTATACTTGTCTCCTGAGAAGCTCCACCCACAGCTGACCTAAACAGATACAAAATCCAACAGCCAAACATAAGATAGAGTTCAGAGAGTCTTGTGGATGATTTGGGGGAAAGACTCAGAGACCTAAAGAGGACAGGGACTCCACAGGAAGACTAACAGAGTCAACTAACATGAATCATAAGGGGCTCTCAGATACAGATTCATCAACCGAACAGGAAATATGGACTGAACATTGCTGCTTTCCCGTGGACCTACGTCGCAAATGTACAGCTTGGCATTCATGTGGGTCTCCCAACAAATAAAAGAAGGGCTGTCCATAAGCCCGCTGCCTGCCTGTATATCTCATTCTCCTAAGTGTGCTACCTTACCTGGCCTCGGTCAGAAATGGATGTGTTTTGGGTGGGCTCCTACAGAGGGTTTATGGGGAAGAGGGATACTGGGAAATACTCAGGGCTCGAAAACACCAGAGGGGATACCTAAGGGACTTCTGTTCCTCCTCAAAATCGAAGGGAAGGGGAAAATTAGAGAAGAACTACAAGAGGGAGAAAATGAGAAGGGAGTGGTGTAATATTGGGATATAAGTTGAATAAATCAATTAATGAATGAAAAAGAATTAAAATACAACATAAAAATTACTCCTAATCTCAAGCTACACAAATGCTGAAAAGTCTGCCTGAGGGCAAATTTGAAGAGTTGTGGATTAATCTGTTGGCATATGAAATCTCAAAACAGGGTTGTAGGTACTCTGTCTTGTGGTTATTAGTGTTTACTGTATGCAGATCTATAATGAAAAGGAGAAAGCAAAACAAAGAAAAACATTTTTTTAAATGTCCATTTTTGAGGAGAAAGAAGGCACCAGAAAGTAAAACAGAGGTAAATTCAAGGAGATAAACAGATTAAAGAATAGTTTGATGTTAAATGAAATATAAGGAGTGGTGATCTCAGGACAAGATGACATTCATCCAAGCTTCCAATTTGTGAAAACAATTAAAGAAAAGCTGGAGGATAAGTGTGGTAGTACATGCTTTTAATCACAGCACTTTGGATGCACAGAAAGGCAGATATCTGAGTTTGAGGCCACCCTGATCTACAATTGAGTTTAGGAACAGCCAAGCTTAGGCAGTAAAAAAAAGTATCAAAAGCAAAATTATTGAAAATGTATTTGATTAAGGGGGACATGTTCTAGCACTAGTATATAGTAGAACTAAGAAACTTCATCCTCATTATTATAAATTTAGACTCAAGGATGAAAGAAAGGAGTCTCCTTCTATGACTGAGAAAAACCACTGAGGTCAAGCATGTGACAGGGGTGTCCCTACACAGAGACCTGAGTGGTGATCCTATAACACTGGAAAGATGAATACTGGATTGCCTTTGAGATATCAAGATGTCTGAGATGGCAGAGCCAATGCAAACCTACTGAGAAAAGCTGCTAACTGGCAGTGGAATCTACCCAAGTGAAAGAAGTGGTGTATTAACAGTCACAAATCTGAAAAAAGACTTGGAGATCAGAAGATCACTTCGATATCAGATATGGAGATGCAGAGTTTGGAGTTTGCTCAGCTGTTTTTGGTCTTACTTTTGTCAAGTATTTATTATGTCTGCTTTCTTCACTTTTGCAATGGTGACATATATCTTGTGTGGTATGTTGAAAGCTTGTGATTTGATTTTTCATTTGTTTTTTTGTTTGTTTGTTTGTTTTTTTCATTTTGACTTTACAGGGGATTGCAATTTAAGAGATTGTATGAGTCTTAGAACAGAAATTGAACTCTGGACTTTTAAGGAATGCTAATATGGAGATAGAATATTGGATTATTGAAGTCAGACTATGAAATGGTAAAAGCCTATCGAGGATATGGAGTGGATTATGGTAGTTTGATTGAAAATAGCCCCCATAAGGCCAAAGGTGATGCCACTATTAGGAGGTATGGCCTTGTTGGAAAAAATATATCACTGCGAGTGTGCTTTCAGGTTTCAGATACTTAAGCCAGGCCTAGTGTCACTCTCTATTACTGATTGCTTAAGATCTGGATGTTGAACTCTCACCTATTTCTCCAGGATCATGTCTGCCTGTGTGCTACTATGCTTACTGTCATGATGACACTTGCAGTGTCAGCTATTAAAAACAATGAATTCATGAAATTCTTAGGCAAATGGATGGAACTAGAAAATATCATTGTGAGTGAGGTAACCCAATCACAAAAGAACACAAATGGTATACACTCACTGATATAAGCCCAAGAGACAATTCACAGACAAAATAAAGATCAAGAAGAAGGAAGATAAAGCTATGGAGACTTCAGTTCTTCTTAGCCATTCCCAGTTCAGTGATCACTCCAAGGTAGGCTGCAGTCTGCAATCTTGGAAGCACTAGCATGATTGCACAGAATGTGTGAAAGCTTACTTTTTGTGCCTCTGTCTTCCATTTTTGAACTATATTTGTCTTCATGAAATCATTTCTATTTTTTCTAAAGAATAGGAAAGGCTCTAAAGTCTCTTTAGTCTCATAAGACTAGGGTGCTGGTGTGTGTGTGTGTGTGTGTGTGTGTGTGTGTGTGTGTGTGT
>NC_034594.1:77982945-77984473 GCF_900095145.1 Mus pahari | reverse complement strand
AAAGGCCAGAAATGAATATATATATATATATATATATATATATATATATATATATATATACATTCAAGTGAATATATATAATAAATATATATATACTATATAATCAAGTGAATCATGTTATTACATAGTTAAAAAATAACGTTATTTTATATTAACTAATTTGCATACATAATTAAATTTGTGGCCATGGAAAGGATTTTGACCTCTACAGAATCTCAGTTATTTGCCATGGATGAATATCGTCATATCACCTATTATCCCAGAATATCACCTGTGTGAATTTGTATTTTCTCTAGATAATTTAAGCTAAATAGTCTTTTGACAATTTTTAAATTCTTAATATATTTGGGTTACTGCTTTGTCTTTAAATTATCTTTAAAGGAAAAATCTATTTATTGATTCAATAAATACACCACATTTCAGAAACTAGATGACCATTTTCTAACCAAATATAAGCAAAATAAATAGAACAAATCAATGGTATATTTT
This sequence comes from Mus pahari, assembly GCF_900095145.1. Taxonomy (NCBI): domain Eukaryota; kingdom Metazoa; phylum Chordata; class Mammalia; order Rodentia; family Muridae; genus Mus; species Mus pahari. The sequence goes on along the minus strand of NC_034594.1, from coordinate 77,983,984 downwards.
GCCAATTATCATTTTTAATCTTGTTATGTTAGTGAAGAGATAATCACCAGTTTAATACACATTCACAAAGGGAAAATTAAGAAAACAGAATATGGAGGGTAAAAGAAATTCAAGAGATGGCCTTTGTTTTCTAGAAGAGGCAAGAAGTCATTAGGATAGCTTTTATTAATATAAGTAATAGCATGATCAAAGAGATAAAGCCCAGAGTGTGCTTGGGTACCTGAGAAGTCATAAGAAAGGCATTAAGCTGAGTCTGCTTAGAAAAAGAGTTGAATATGCCATGAAGACACTTTGCTGAAGAAGTAATGTGCTACAGCCCAGCATAAGTGTCCTGCAATTACAGTTTATGTTGTAGAGTAGAACCACAGATATTTCCTAATATGTTTCATCTAACAGATGATTAAAATACATGCAGAGACCCACAGGCAAACAACAAGCAGAGTTTCAAGGGTTCTTACAGATGAGTTGGGGATAGAATTGTAAAAAAGGGAAGCATTAAGAACATCACAAGAAGGACTATAGAGTCAAGTAATCTGGGCAATTGGGTGCTTACAGAGACTGTGCCAACAATGAGGGAGCATTCAGGGACTAGATCTAGGTCCTCTATATATTTGCAGCAAATGTGCAGCTTAGTATTTAAATGGGACCCTAACAAGGGGAGCTGTGACTGTCTAGGTTCAGTTTCCTGACATTGGATATGCTTTCCCCTACTTGGCCTTTAATGTGAGAGTATGTGCCCAGTCTTTCTGGTACTAGTTGTCCAAGTGTGAAGTGGTAACCAAGGAGTCTTTTCCTTTTGTAAGAAGAAGGGGAAGGGGCAATAGGTAGAGAAATTTGTAAGGGTGGACCTGGGAGGACAGGAAGGAGGTGCTGCTGTGATTGTGATGTAAGGAGATTTAAAAAATTTGAGAAAACAAACTAGAAAATATAACCATAAGATTTATATTGGGAAAGTTCTTTATATTGCCTTTAACCCTTATTCTGACTAATAAGCACACACACACACACACACACACACACACACACACACACACACACA
>NC_034594.1:77964279-77982936 GCF_900095145.1 Mus pahari | reverse complement strand
ACACACACACACACACACACACACACACACACACACACACAAATGGATCTTAGTACCTAAGTATAAATTTGAAATGAACACTACACTACTCTCTCAGTATTAGGGACTCAGAAGAGCTCGAACCAATTTTTTTTTTTTTCACTTTCCTCCTCATCCAGTGTTAGTCTTGTGGTTTTACTGACAAAGGGAGAAAGCCTTCTACTAGGAAGCATGGAACTGACTCTGTGATCTATGTTAATGCCATCAGTCTTCCCTTTCAGTTACTATAATGAAGAGCTGGATAAATCTCTCAACATTCTTGAATTTTCAAAAAGGCAGGAGCAGGGAAGAATGTTTCTGAGAGATAAGCAATTATATTATCAGGTCATTTAGCCTTACTATGCCATATGATCAAGGGTGACTAAAGAAAACAATCTATTTCACGTGCTACAATATGAAAGCGCCATGCTTAACAGGAATAGATGTTTGTGTCCTCCCATCAATTACAGAAACCTGTGCTCCCTACAACATTCCTAACACAGTTTCCCTACCAAGGTGATGACATTTGCTTCTCTCTACAAAGAGGCCAAAGTACCATGTTGGTTTATTTCTTACCAAAGAGAGAACTGTGACTAAAGCAGATTGTGAGTGTAGTTTTCTTTGGTATTGTATTTCCATTATTCTGTGTGTCAACATCTGGGCATTTCTAATTGTAGTGAGTTAGAGATTAAGGAACTAGGGAGATAGAAAGCATTTATCCTAAAGGAACTTTTTGTTTGGTTCACAATATTTTTCATGTTTCTTTTTTTTTAATTTTGCAGAAATTGTTCTATGCTGTCCTAATTTTCATTATTGCAGACCATTTCTATGGGCTTAACCTGAGAATTGTATTCTAGTTAAAGAGTGTTGAAAGGAATACATTCTTCTGACCTATGTATTTTCCCCATTCTTTAATATTCTTGAGTATTTGAAAAACACCTTAAAAGAAATTTTATTCATGATCAAATGTAAGTTTATTAGAAATGTCCTATAAACTTGCCTTGATGGTGGTGTAAGTTCTGAGAAATTACATGATCATGATGATAGTTTATCATGGTTAAAAATGAGAAGAGATATATCTGTTGCCTAAATCAGTTAACCTATTATGATGTACACAACTGTGCAGTTTCTTTAGCAGAGAAACTGGTTTGTAAAAAGAAACTACTGCTTTTCTAAAGCACTGGTTTTTCAAAGTAAACTTTTGATTTTTGTTTCCCTCTTCTGACTTTTAGTGGACAAGTGTACAAATCTTGAATGCAGGTATTTGTGAAGACAGTATAAATTAAAGGGCCTTGTGATGAAAAGCTCACATTATCAAAATGTTTGATGTTTTCACATTTTACCTGCATGTTTTGGAGTAGATTTTAGGGAGTGCTTATTATCATTTTGGATTTTTCTTGTTTTTGTTACCAACTCCCTAAGATTTAGCTAATACATGAAGACAAATCCTAGGAAAGTGCAGTGGTAGACTAATAAGAGGTAGGAATTTGGTGCTTTTGAAAGTGAGCCTGCTAAAATGCCTCTGTTTATTCAGTACCACCTCCTCTAGCTCTAAAGTAAATGCATTATGTGTATACATATAGATTTGTAAATAAAATGACCTTATTCACTTTCATATGTAATTGTGCTTAGGTTATTAGTGTTTTTCTTCTTTTAACTTCAGGCTCAGTGTGAATTATTTTTATTTAACAAATCAAATCAAACAAATTATTAACAGTCCAGTGGAAAAAAAAACATATTCTCAAGAATCTTTTCTTCTAGGATTATCCTTTCCCATTACATGGGAGAAGCAGTTCTATGCATGATATGAGCTAAGAATGGAGATGATACTGTAGCACAGGAATTTTCCAAGGCATACTTTTCCAAGAGCCATCTAGGAGGACATAAAAAAATAGCAAGTGAAAGTCCTGAGATGGTTCTGGCATGGTCTAAGATCTATGAAGTACTTGCTTTTTGAGCCAATTCTGAGGAGATTATATCTGAGGAAACATTACTGCTATTAACATCATTTCCCTGTGATTATTAAATATGTAGCAATTACTAGGTGTTGACCCACCATTTTGAGCAGATTTGTGTAGACCTATGAAGATGCACTATCTTGTAGAGATGCTATATAGACAAACAGATAAGGTTTCTATAGTGTTCTTGACTTGACTCAAATAGTTTTAGGAAGAAAATTTATAGAAATTGTCTTAGTTGTGAGAAACATTTAATAAAGTTAGAATGAAGAACAAAATGTGCTGACCCCTCATAATAGAAAGTAAAAGTCACAAAATAAGAAATTCAATGGGTTTTCATAATTACACTAAAAAGAGAACTAGACTTGGAAAAATTTTGTCTTCAAGGAAAACATTAAGGTCCAAGGATAATGTCACAGGTATACACTATGATAAGGCAAGGCCATATAAAAACTGTTGATTTGGATTTATGAGTATATTATAATGTAACACTGCTTTGAACTTAATATCATCATCTTTCTGTCACTCCCTTTCTGTATAACATTTTATCTCTCACATAATTTTCTAAAAAACTGTTTTTCTAAAAAGGTACAAGAGGATCAGAAAAAAATAAGTAAACTTTTTGGTTGAATGTTCTGGCTTAGTGAGCTTTGCCCTCATCCATCTATCCAAATGTGTATGTCTGTCTGTTTATATTTATGTATGTAGGTATATGTGTATATATGAAATGCTTGTGGATGAATACTTGTGGAATTGATTATGACAGATGGTAGGGTCAGACCAGTGTGTGGGTATATGAATATTTGAATGTATAGGTGTCTACATATTTGCCTGTATAAAGCATCTTAATTCTTCTCCTTTCCTTCTTCACTTGTTCACAATTAATCAGCTTAGCTTCCAGCTGATTCACCACACACACACACACACACACACACACACACACACACACACATACACTCAGGCTGTTTTACTGTGGGATGCCTCAGAGGAACTCAGGCAGGTCAACTATCTCTGCAAAGTAAGTTAGACTTAAAACAGGTATGATAGTGTCTTACTGCTGTGAACAGATTCAATGACGAATGTAACTCTTATAAATGGCAACATTAATTAGGACTGGATTACAAGTTCAGAGGTACAGTCCAGTTATCATCAAGGTGGGAAACATGGCAGCATCAAACCAGATGTGGTAAAGGAGAAACTGAGTGTTCTATAGCTTCATCTGAAGGCTGTTATTAGAAGACTAACTTCCAGGCAGCTGGGGGCGTGGGGTGAGGATCTTAAGACCAGGCCACACCTACTCCAACAAGGCCACATATCCTAAGGGGTCACTTGCTAGGCCAAACATATACAATCCATCACAATGAGTAAATGTTTATTATAGAAAAAGCAAACCTAAATATCTCACAAGACTAAGTATTTCCGCTGTCCTGATTGACACTCTTCTCCCTTAGCTACCTTGAAAAGAGAACCTGAAAAAAAAAAAAAAAGAAAGAAAAAAAAAGCGGCCAGGGCTGTCCGCTGGCAATATCCAAATACTATATGGACCAACAAGGACTTCCAGGAAGTTGTATTGTTATTCTCCCAATTCTTTCTTCATTTTGTCTTCTAGTAGCTAAAATATATTATGAATCCTAAGGCTTCACTCTTAGATAATGTACCATTGTGTCTTCAAAGAAAATGGACTGAGCACTGGAGATCACATTGGTTCGTAGTGTCCAGGCAGTAGACAGTCAATGAATTTAGATAGAAAGTGACAGAGTAGCAGATTATAGAATTTAGCAGAGGGTGCAAATTGTAAAATAGTGGACATGTCTTACAAAGGCAATTGTTCCAAGACACACTTATCTTCAGTTCTATGAGCTGAACATAGATGTATGGACATGGAAAATGGGCCCAAGTTTGATCAGTAGAACCCCAAATATCAAGGTAGCTATGGCAACGTCTCTGTCACCAAACAAACATGAGGCAGGGGCAGAGATCACTGGAGCTAGAAAAATATCTGCTTAGATTATCTCAACCTGAAAGCTCTTTTTTTTTTCCTTATCATTTTATTTTATTAGATATTTTCTTTATGGCACAATGTAATTTATGTGTTCAGAGACTTTCAAAGTTCTAGTAAATATTTTACTATGCTATGATTTTTAGTAAATAAAGTGCATAAAGAAGTAGAGAAATGGGAAACATGTTATTCTATTTCAATTGTATAACCCCTCTCAAATTAAAGGTGTGAGTTTATCTAATATATACAATGATATAAGACATTGATTCCAGTGGTGTGTATTATAGTAACTAGAATTTCCAATGCACAAACTAATAAAATGCCTTCCATTACACCTATAATTTGAAACTTTACAGAATGCAAACATTATACACAAAATGGAAATATTTTAAAAATATTCCTATCTGCTGCTTTGACAAACAAGAAAACTTGTATATTATAGTTTAAGAATGTGTAATTAAGTTTTAGTACTAAAACAAAAACACTTTATTGATACAATATCTGAAACACCATGAATACAAAATAATACAGTTAAAATATTGGCCTAGAGCATGAGTAGAATCTCTTTGCATAAAGTCAATACATAGTGCAGAACACAACGAAAGCAGATAGTTGTTTGTGGCATGCTAACTCATGAACACATTAGGTAAATGGCAAATGAATATGTCAGAATCAAGTTTTATGGCAAGTGATATACTTTCTCCTTATATATTTCATATATTTCTGAATGTCACTAATTAGGGCTTTATCAAAAGACACAAACAGTGCTGAAAATTTGGGAATAGAATTCAAAAAGTAAAGTCCTAGAGAGAGAAGCTAAGTACATAAATGAAATACTTTTATTCTGAGGCCCACAAAGGATAAGGGAGCACCATCCTTACTGCTGATGTATAAGGATACAGCACAGGCATGGCAAACATGAGTAAGAGTGACGGTTGACATTTTATTTACAGCTGTTATCTATCAGGTTGATGGTTTCAATGGAGAATTTCTCCTGTAGACTACTATGTTCAAACACTTTGTCCCCTGCTGGGAATTCCTTTTTGAGAGGGTTTTGGGAATTTTAAGAGGTAAAACTTCATTTTAGGAAGGAAATAATAGAACTGTGCCATGAGGTTTTGGAGGCCAGCCATATTTCTGTTCACTCTTCAGTGTCTGAATTCAGATGCAATGTGACCAGTGTCACTTGCTTCCACTGCTGTGTTTTTCCTAATATGGTTTATCCTAGTAACTGGAAAGTAAGAGAAAGCCTTTCTCCATTAAGGAGAATCTCTTTTTCATATACCATGTTTTATTAATTATTTGAGAATTACATAAATGTGTATTATATATTTTGATCAGTTTCACCACTACCATTTCCATTTACTACTTATAAATTTAGCCTCCTTTCCATATCAAACTCTCAAATTCATGTATTCTTTTTCTTCATTTTTTATTTAAATTTTTTTATACTTGCCAGTTCAATCTGTGCTTACTATACATTCATAAGTGTGGGACATTCACCAGGGGTTTTTTCTGCTACCAGGGGCTACATCCTTAAAGAAAAGTAACTTCCACAGCACTGCAGTCATCTACTCTCAACAGATCCTAAGCTTGGAGTGTGAGTCAATAAGCTCCTTATACATCCATACTGGAATATTGATTGGCTTGATCTTGTTCATATCTTACCCAGACAGCGTATGCTGGTGGTTTATGACAAAAGCAGCAGTGTTGTATCCAGAAGACATTGTTTTTCCCTGCCTCACCCCAATCTTATATTTATATACCCTTTCTATCTCAATGATCCCTGAGATCTTGAAAGAATCAGACAACAAGATTTTCTATTTATTTCTTTTCAGGTATTTACTCATGGTTAAGTGAAAATTATCTCATGCACTATTTTCTACTTGCCCTTGGTATTATTTCAACAAGATCTGGCTATCTTGAATTGGATCTGAAAATAGTTATGGAATAATAAACAACTCTTGCCAAATAAGTTAGCACAAATTAACTCACACCACCCCTAAAAAATACTGCGCTCCAGCAATAAGTGATTTCTTTGTTCAATTCATCTGCCTGCTTTCTAGGCTCGCATGAATAACCTTGAACAGTTCAATCTTCCCTTTGTGATTTTATCCATTTTCTAGCAGAAAGTGGGTAGTGATGTAGGTCACTTGTTTAGAGACATACCTAACATGTCTGAAGCTTCAATCTCCAAAGCCACATAAATACCTGTAATTCCAGCATTTATAAGCCAGAGAAGAAAGATAACAAATTCATGATTATCCCTTGCTATCTAGAGGAAGAAATAAAAACAAAACTAAATGATTATCAAAGGGTAAAGAATCTTATGGACTCTAGATATTGGATGCAATCTTTGCATTCTTCTTTCTGTTGGGCTTATTTACGATTCTACAAATGGGAATAAAACAATCTCCACTGAGAGAATTTTGTGAGCTCTTGTTGAAATAGAGCTAACAGAATACATTGTCCAGCACCTCTGCAAGGAAAGCTTTAATAGCATTAAATGTTGTAGTTGTGTGCTAGGAGAACAGGTCATCTTTTCAAAAAATTTCATTATGTATTCCAGAATAAAGATGGGCATTTGTAACGTAGTCTTGACAGGGCCAGGGCAAAGCTACAGATCTTTTGAATACACATACGGGAGTTAGGAAAACCATGTGTTTTATAATGTATGATCAAATAGTCATAGAAACTCTGTTGTTTGTACTCAAACACAGACTTTTAACAATAAAATAGGGGTTTCTTTTTAAATAATCTTTTCTCTGTTCCTCAGTATAGATTCTTAAAGTGCCTCACGACTGACTGAGAGTATACTAAAAGTCATTGAATCTATTTATAAGACTGTAATTTGGTGTCTGCCAGAATCCACAAAGTATATTACTTATGCCATCAGGTACCCAGTCAGGAAAATGGTACTCTCCCATATTGTTTTACCAATTGTTAATACACAGAATGGGATCTAGCTTTTTCTGGCATAATACTAAGTAATGAACTGGAGAATATGTATGCTGTTTTGTCTGCTAACAAAGCAAGTTGCCGCTGGGCTACATGCTAAGGGAAAATTAAGAGTTTCTTTGCTGGTATTGGGTCCATAGGCACCAGTAAGTAAATTTGGTATTACATAGTCATTCACACAGAGCATCACAATGGGATCATGGTTTGGTCTATCATGTTTACTGAACCCTTTAAGTAAATGGAAGCAATATATTCACTCACTAAGCATTTTTGAAATTATGAATATCTCACCAATTTTGTAATTTTATACTTATTTAAAAATCAAATTTAATACCATTGTTATTCATTTCATAGGGTTTTCTCATGAGATTTTACCATTTGAATATTACAATAATAAAATTTCAACTTTCTAAAGATTTTTCTTTTCCTAACAATTTTCCATGAAGATTATACATTGCTTATTGCTTATTATTTTATTGTTTATTTTATAATTTGACACATTAATATAATACATGCTAACCACTGTATCAGTAACCACACTGAGTCCCTGCACAAATTTTCTTGCGTAAATGTTTATATCTATTATTTTTGTTGAGTGATCGATCCACTAAGTTTAACTAGAGCAATCTAAATTATTATGGCTTTAGAGCTATTTTTTTAGATGGAGGTGGGCTTAGCAGTTGTTCACAACTAAAGGAAGTGAGTTTCCTATCTCAGAGTCTATGAGAGATTAATTACAGGGCCCTATGAACACTTCTGTCCTTGAGTGGTTTTACATTTAAGTCTTCATGGAGGTTCAGGTAGACATAGGATATATCTGTCTAGAGGATAATATTTAATCGTAGTATAGGCACAACTTTTTCAGTCACTGGTAAAATTGATAATTTTATAACAGAAATAGGATCCATGAAAAATGAAAAAAACTGCTGAATTATGATTTCAATAAACATGTCATCTTGTAATCCCTATTACATCTCAAGGAAAAATTTAATTCAAACTGGTATGTTCTGATAAATCAAACCAAATATAAATACCAAGTTGGGCTTGATACAATTTATTTCACTGCAAACTAACAAAGTACCAGAACCTAATTTTAAACCTAATTTCTTCAATGAGTGGATGAACTCCAGCTTGCGAAGCAAGGGACTTCAATAAATTGATAGTGGGTCCTTTTTTTCAAATCATCTTGAACAAGGCAAACATTGATCTTCTATCAATAAAGTATCTTTGGACACAATTTCCAATTTCTACAACAAATGTCCAATTATGTAATCTCAAGTGAAATCTGTGAATGGCTTAAACCTCTTGTGCTAAAATTCTGTATTTTAATAATACTGAAATATTTCTCTCTCATTGTCTTTTACATGGAATGTTTAGTTTTCTGCTTTTTCAATTTCAATTTCATTATAGTGTCCATTTGTACTCTCTAGAATAAGACCAAGTGTCAGATTTGATATTGTTTACAAAATTATTTTACTTTAAGCTCCCATTATGTATAACCGCTCAATGCTCTGAGAAAAGGGAGAAAAACAGCAAATCATGTCACTTGCATTTAGAATGTCATATTTAGAACATAGAATATTAAACATCTACCTATTATTTCCTTTACATTTATCTATCAACGTAAACGTCTTTTGTACATCTAACTGGAAGATCCATGAATTGGTTCTCTCTGACTTTTTATCCCCATTACACACGCACACACACATATCTTTTTAAACATCTTTTGTATTGAGTGGGATTTGAATTCAGGTTTGGCCTTTCAGGCCTGTGTGTCACATATTCTTCAGAAATCCCTTCATATCTAGAGTTTTAGTTAAATTCTACTTAACTTACTTATCCATCAACCTTTTTTTTTTTTTTTTTTTTTTTTTTTTTTTTTTTTTTTAAGACAGGGTTTCTCTGTATAGCCCTGGCTGTCCTGGAACTCACTTTGTAGACCAGGCTGGTCTTGAACTAGAAATCTGCCTGCCTCTGCCTCCCAAGTGCTGGGATTAAAGGCATGTGCCACCACTGCCCAGCTCCATCAATCCTTAATGCAGGTGTCCTTGACATTAACCCTCAATTCCTTGATGATCAATATAGTTGAGTTGCACTTTAACATTCAGGGGACAACGCCAATGTTAAAAAATACCTTTTCTGTTTTTTGGTTTTTGTTTATTTGCTATTCACCTTTGATCTAATCATCTCTCAGAAATTTTGTTTTGAAATTAGTTCTCCAATTTTGAAGTTTGCTTCTCCTTGAGTTCTTTGATTCCTTTGTTCTGGAAGATATTCAGTGGGGTGGATTTTTACTTAGTTTGTCATGCTTTCATTTCAGTGAACAAAATAATAAGATTAATGAAGATTGAAAAGACTATTTTAAAGAATTTATTTAAGATTACTAATTTTTATAAGTGAAGGTTGATATTGTGGTAATCTGAACCTATAGTGCCCCAAACTCAGAACCCAGGATAATTTGAGATTTCTAAACTCTTTTCTAAATAGTAAAAAGGATATTTAATTTTCAAAGTTATACAAAACATATATATAGTAAAAAAATTGAGTCAATGAAAAATTATTAAAATTTAAAAGCTAGCAAATCTTAAAACTGGTTTGACAACAGATATATTAATGACTGATTAATTCATTACTTTTGTTCATATGTTAGCAAAAGTTATGAAACTTTAAGAATTAATTCACGCAGATTTATTTTAGGTAATACATATAATCATCATTTTTGAGTTAAAGAAAATTTAGTATAATTAAGAAATTAATGTTGAGTGATATAGTAATAGAATTTGGTTAATCAATATGTGAATGTATATTTCATTTTAATAAATTAATTTACATATATGTAAATAAAGTTATATCTGGATATTTAATATGTAAAAAGAAAAAATAAATATTCTATTTTGGTTCAAATATATATTTGAGTTTAATATCTTTTTGTGCACATATAAGTATGTATTTAAATATACATAATTTATATTATATTTACTGTATATGTAAATATGTTTGTATATGAAATATATTGAATGTATTATAGTATATTAAATTATATTAACTATTTAATATCATATTGTCCATATAATATTAGATATATTTTATTATATTAATTATTCATTATAGATAAAATAGAAATATAATCATAGTAATTATTTTATATTATACATATAATAATTATATGTACAACATGTATGGTACTATGTATAGTATCCTTATCATATTCTATAGCAATATTGTATTACATATAGTATCCTTTATATTGCATAATATACATATGATACTATATATAATGCACATAATATATCTAATACAGTACAAAATAATAAATTGTGCATAATATATATGAATATATGATCATATTATATTTATATATTATATATAGTATGTATATTATACAGTATATAAAATATATTAAAATATATTTCAGTTATATTTCTACATGCATGATCCCAATTTGTGTAGGCTGGTTGTTTCTACATATTAATTTTCCCAAGACTTTCAAAAGACTTAGTAATAAAGTAACATTCTTGATTGTGCCAAGATAACCCAGAGAAATATTTTCATGTAAGGAGATGGTAGAAGTCTTGTACGAATAATGAAGAAAGCAAGAGAAAAGCCAAAAATGAATAATATGCTAGTTCCCTGAGATATCTTCCGTTTTCTTGTGAGGATATTGAACTAAAAAGTAAATATAGATCTAGAGGTACTAATAAGGAAACCTTGAAAAATATTTTATTTATTACCATTTGAAAATAACCTTTTTGTTGTTGTTGTTGTTTTTCAAGACAGGGTTTCTCTGTATAGCCCTGGCTGTCCTGGAACTCACTTCGTAGACCAGGCTGGTCTCAAACTCAGAAATCCACCTGCCTTTGCCTCCTGGGTGCTGGGATTAAAGGCATGCACCACCATGCCTGGCTTTGAAAATAACTTTCAATTAAATTAAATTTTTAATTGATTCCTCTAGTGATATATAATGCAACAATTTTGAGGGGCTAAGAAATGACTTCTTCTGTACAGTATTGGTCACTCAAATTTAAGTACCTGAAATCAGATCCTAGAAACTACATTGAAGCAAGTGTGATCTTACATGCATGAAATTCCAGCCATAAGTAGAGAGAAAGGTGTTCACTGGAGTCACTGAACAGTCAGCCTAGCTGAATTGCAAGTCTCAGGCCAGTAAGAAACTATATATCAAAGAAAATACAAGAAGTACAATTGAGGAAGATATTCTATTTTAACTTCTGTCTTGCAAGCTCATATGCACACAGGTACACAACACAGACACAGAGCTACACTTTTTTGAAAAGCACAATTTTTAGGAAACAGGCAAGAGGGATTGAGGAAAAGAAAAAGGACAGTGGCTATCAGGATATAATTGTTAAATACAAGACTGAGCTGTAGCGGTAAAATGGGACAGCTGAAGAAGGGGCAAATGGGTATACTACCATACATAGCTGGTTAACTCAGTATTGCCAGGGAAGAAATCCAGGACAAAAGCTGACCTTCTTTAAGGAGCCTGGGAAATAACCCAACAGAGCCCATTCATTTTTTTGAGCAAAACGTCTCCTATTATTCCATGGAAAGATTTATCTTTGCAACTTGGCAGTCACAATGGTATATATTTAAAGACACAAATCTATCACTGTCGCTCCCATTGTGAGCCACTCTGAGAATTTCAGGTACCCCAGAGTGGAGTGAATAGCCCAATAAAATAAATGTCTCCCTTTAATCTTCTACTACACAGAGTGTTGTTTATTATGTCAGTGAAAGAAAACATTTTTACTCTGGTTCCCTGAGTTCATGCTGTGGACAATCATTTCCTAAGGTACTCAAGTGTGATGAACTATAATTTGCAAAACCAAGACAATTTAACAAGAAACAAACAAACAATTCTTTGCTAGGAAAAAACAAAAACAAAAACAAAAACTCATGATATTGAGTCAAGCAGGAGATGAAATGTAAATAGTACTTTTTTTCTCCTTCCCAAACAATAGCCATTTTTTCCTTTAAAAAACTCCTCTTCTTGATTTTTAAAAATTTCATTTATAAAATGTACTATGATCATATTCACATCTTTTATCTCTTCTCACCAGTGACTCTTATCTCCTTCTCATTCTCCTCTTCATTGCTTATTTCATTTACCTGCTCTCTTCCACATATCCTCCAACACCTTCTTCAGATCATTCTCCTTTACTGCCTTCTTTGCCTCTCTTCCTCTTTTGATTTTTTTATTCCACTTTTCCTTGCTCCTCCTCTACTTTTCTCCTTTACCTCCACATCTTCTTCTTTCTTCTTCTTGCTTGTCTTCTATATCTGCCTCTTCTGTCTTATCACTACTTAATTTCTGTGTTGTTTGCTTTGGTTTTAGGTTTGTTTGTTGGTTGGTTGGCTGGTTTTGTTTCAGAAGACCACAACTGATATGAACTCATGATTACAATAGGAATGCTGCATTTAAAGACAGCCCTTAAAAAACATGCCTATCCGTTTCTCAGCTCTTACAATCTTTCTATTCTGTCTTTCATGATGATCTCTGTGACTTAAAGAGCTGTTAATACAGATATCCCATTTAAGACTGAGTATCAAATATTCACTTATTCTTAGAACTTTGATCTTTCAGTCTCATCTTTGAGCATGTCTTTGAAAAGTTTCTCCATAGTTTCCTGTAATTGTTTGCTAGGGCAGTGATCTTGGAAGCTATCTCTGTCTTCTTTGACATGTCCTTTGTGCTTCCTTGTTCAGTTCATGTTTGGGGGGCTCTTATTAGTAAAACTATTGGTGAAGAATGTCCTCCTGTTTTTATTCATTGTCCTCTGTCCTCCAACTAAATCCTAGCCCTTATTAATGTAGAAGATGCAAATTGTTGGCAAGCAGGTTCAATTGGGATCAACAAGTATATTTCTTTTAACAGAAATGTTAATAATAACATTTCTAGAAAACATTGTTAACTAGAGTTTGAGCAAGCTAGATTGTAAAAAATAAACAAAACCAAACCTCAAATACACCTGAAAAATTAAGCCATATTTGGAGTCCTTCCTCTTACAGTTCAAAAGATGGAACAATGACTGTTCCTTAATTTCATGCCCCAAATTTAAGAATCATTTTCTTGATACAAATAACCATAACTATTACCCGGATTTTCCACCTATAATCATGGGTAAAATACTCTTCCTGATCACTAGGTCTAATGCCTGCCTAGGACACTATGGTATATTCAGAAAAAAGAAGCTAATGACTCCAGCAGCAAGATGGTCAATTGAGAGCTGGGCCTGACCACAGAGGAAACCACATGTTACATCTAGTTGAGCTGTTCTCTTTTGCTTTGTGTGTGTGTGTGTGTGTGTGTGTGTGTGTGTGTGTGTGTGTGTGTGTATGTATATTTATGTGTACATGACAGTAGGTGCCCCCCAAGAAATCAAAGATGTTAGATACCCTAGGGCTAGGGTAACAGACAGGTGCTTGATGCTTCACAGGTGTGTTGTGACCTAAACTTTGGTTTTCAAATGAAGTTATATCTTTTTAAGCAGAGAGCCATATCTTCAGCCAGTGTACCAAGTATTGTAAAGACGTTCTCCTTAGGTTGTGCAATGTATTTAAACCTTTAGATTTCTGAAGTTCATTGGTTCCTCAGGAAAGACAACTCAGTATTATTTAAAAAGGGTTTAAGCTACAGCAAGAAATCCCTTAGTCTGATATTTCATCTGCTGTGGATACATTTTTATAATCTGTTTTAGGCATAAAATGTACCTATTACCTTTTTTTAAATTACATGGTAATCTTGCTTTAAGCATAGTATGGGTGTCTATTAGAACAATTAAACTAATTCAGAGTTAAACAGCTATGGCACATGTAACAATTTTATAAGGAAGGTTTTATTGGAACATGCTTGTACTTATTTCCATGTTTTCTTCCTTGGTAGGACATCTATGAAGCTGAACACTTGAGACAAATATAATGAGGACATCAAGGCCTACAATATTATTATCCATCCCTTTAAGGAAACATAATAAACTTTTCAATTCTCCATTTCTTGACACAAGTCAATGACCAAACTATATTTTCCACACTTGATAAAATGACTCTTGGAGTCATTTTTCTAGTTTCTACCATGCCCCATGCACTGAGAGTTAGTGAATGATATGAAATGAAAGAATTACAAAAACCTTTTCTAAAAGAAGGCAAAAGGTCATGTCATTTATTTCTCATCATGATAAGCAAGCTATAGTGTATATGACTAAAAGAGATCCTGGATATGTCCTAAGCTTTGAGTTCTTTATTCTCTTGTACAAGAAAAACGTAAAAATATCCCCTTCACATTAATCAATAAGTTTCTTTAGACTATGTCTTTTAAAAAAGTAAAATAAATTATTTCTTTATCACCTTCTATGTTCTATGACTATAATATATTCATAAAATTTAGCTAAGATCTGTGGGGAACTAAGTAAACACTAAAAATGCCACAAGTGTGAGAACTACATAAGAAGAGAAATATATGGTGAAGGGCTGTAAATTTCTATCCTTTAGATTCTATATAACTGTTGAATCCTGAACTTACCACAGCTGTTTGTAATTGCACTGGACCCACTTTGCCCTGTCAACAGTTGGCTATGGAAGGAACTGGGTCTGAGGTGCAGTATCCTCTACTGCTCAGCAGATGGCAACTGGTAGTTTCTTGAGAACTGGACATGTTTTAACCAAATCATGCCAAGGACCAGCCTTGATTTGGAGAAGGATTCTAGAGAACGGGTGTCGGGGAACAGCAAAAAGGATGCCACAATGTCAAATCTTGGACCTAAGCCATTGACCTTGATAAAGGTTTTCCAGTCTGCGTCTCTCTATGTTCTGCTTTCTCTCTGGAGATTTCTTTCTATTTTCTGCTTGCTGACTATTCTGATTCTCTCTGTCCATGTCCTGCTTGCTTGTGTGTGTGTGTGTGTGTGTGTGTGTGTGTGTGTGTGTGTGTGTTTCTGCTTGCTTGTGTATGTGTTTGTGTGCTTCTAGGTGACTGAGTTCTCCAAGTAGTTCTCTCTGTTTATCTTAAATAAATAAATAAATAAATAAGTAAATAAATAAATAAAATGTCTGCCTATCTTATCACCTGTAGAACACAGGCCCAGTATTTAATTTTACATATTAATCCTGTCATTTTCTTTAGGTTTTCCATTTGATTAGCTTATGAATCTGCATCTCATTACCAGAGCTCTTTGATTCTTAGGACACAGCAGGCATAGAGTTTTTCTTAACATCACAAAATGATTCAGAGTTCTGCTTGCCTTTTTGAGGCACAGACAATAAACTAGTTGGGTAGGACCATGCCCTGAAAATACCATTTCCACCACATGTGAGTTTGACATTGCTCTGTCCTAGGCTGATCCTGATCTCAGGAATCTATCTACCTTTGTAAGCATAAACAAAAATCTAACTTTTGTAAGCATAAACAAAATTCTAACTTTGTAGGTGTTCCTCAGATCACCATTCCATAAACTTCTTTATCTCCTTCCTTAGTAATTGCCTAACAGTTTGTCACACAGCACAGCTGCTTTTGTTTCTTTAGATTCATGAAACTCCTCATATAATTCATATTGCATCCTTAGTTTTTTGCATAGTTGAGAAACTATATATTTTCAAATTTATATATTTAGAGCTCTTACCTATAGCCTTCTGGGCTGTACTGAAGATTCCAGTGTTTACTATTTTGCGGAGATACCCACACTCCTGGACTCCTGCTGTTTCTAATTATCATGAAGTAAATGTTTATAGGGGGTACATTCCTTACCTGGACAGAGTCTTCCACTGCTAGTGAGTCCAGAAAATATGTATGTTATTATACAAACAGTCCCTATGCCCATAGCAGTCATTAACATTCATGGAGGCCCATACTGAGGCCTTTTTCCAGGGGAAGGAATAATATCACCCTGTCCCCACAAAACCACACTAAGCTCAGAGAAATTATGAACTCACTACTAAGTACACTAGACACCAATTAGTAACTCCAAACAATGTTCACATATACAGTCCTTGTAAAACTCAGTAAGTTATGAACCAAAAGAGATAGATATGAATGTGAAAGAGAGAAAGATTTGTTAGGAAGAAGGGGTAAACTGGTGGAGTAGGCAGGTAGAAGATAATGTGAGGCTAGTGTTTTGTATGCATTGCATTGTCTTAGAATCTACTGATTTAATTTTGAAAAATAAAAGTTTGAAAAATAAAGTTAACATATGTGTAAGATGTGTTACAACTCAGGTATAATGCAAGAAATATACAGTAAATAGAAACCCAAGTTTATATATATATATATATATATATATATATATATATATATATCAGTCACATGACATTACACACCTTATGCACTACTTTGAACTGATAAATGTCCGCTCACTGTGCATCATAAGAATGTAATGATTCCAAAGAGTTTAGACTTCAGTCAACCATACCTCAACAATGAACCTCTATTGGTAGGTTTTCAGAATAGTGAGATAAAATAGAATGATCATACATGCAGTGTAGCCTTCTATGACAGACTATTTATGGATAGATTCTGCTTGCTATATGCTTCTAGACAGAAAAGAAAAGTACAGTATCTTCTGCAAACATGCCTGTACCATGCCCAAAATTTAATGCTCTCTTGAGAACATGAGTGTATGACTCAGTTTTTCCCCCACACCAAGTTAACTTTTGCCATCAGATCTTTAAGGCATGTATACCTGGGATGCTTTAAACATGACTTGCAAGTTAACACAAAATACTTATGTATCTTAATTGTTGTTGTTTCTGTTATTGTTTTCATTCTACCAATCCATGAGCTTGGAGAGTTTTGTTTGTTTGTTTGTTTGTTTGTTTTTTAACTTTTGGTATCTCTTACAATATCTTTTTTTTCCAAAAACTTGAAGTTACTATTACACAAGTGGAAAACTTATTTATTTAGAGTTATCCTATGAAAGATTATATAATTTGATTTTGTCTTTAAAGACTGCTTGTCTGGTGTCATTGACAGTCAGTCCATTTGTCATTTCTATGTTGGAGGGTTACTGATTTTTGTGAGAAAGTTTTGCATCCAACTACTGTGTGGAAAATGATTATCAGCTGTATGAGTTACTTGGTAAAAATTGAAGGTCACTTAAGAATATTATCATCTCATATGAAACAAAAACCATATGGCCAGTTCGAATTTGAATCCCCCTTATCTCCATTAGTTATCTTATTGTTCTAATTAAGACTTCAAGTACTATATGGAATAAATACAGTTATAGAAGAAAACCTTGTATTCTTTCTAATTTTAGTGGAATTGCTTTTGGTTTCTCTCCATTTAATTTTATATTGCCTATAAGCTTGATGTAAATTGTCTATTATGTATACATGTGTTCATCATGTCTCTAATCTCACCAAGAATTTTATCATGATTAGGTATTGGGCTTATCAAAGGCCTTTACTAAATCTAATGAGATGATCATGTGTTTTTATCTTTAATTTCAATGCATTTACATAATGAATGGTTTAATTGTTAATCATATATTGAAACATCTCTATGTCAGAGATAAAACTGGTTTGATGACAGACATATCTCAATGTGTTCTTAGATTTGGTTTGCCAGTATTTTATTAACAGTCTTTGCATCTGTGGTCACAATTTGGTCCCAATTGTCTTTGTCTGTTTGGTCTTTATGTGGTTCGGGATTCAGTGTAATTGTGGCCTCATAAAACAAATTAGGTAACGTTCATCCTGTTTTTGTTTTTTTCGACTAATTTGAGGAGTATTGCATTAACTCTTCTTTGAACATCTAGTCGAATTCTGTAATAAATCCATCTGGTATGGCCATGTTTTTTTGTTGGGAAAATTTTAATGTCTTGTATTTCACTAAGGGTTATATGACTGTTAAAATTGTTTATTTGATTTTGACTAAACTTTGGTAACATTACATATAGAAAAAGTTATCTATCAGAAAATTAGATTTTCAAATTACTGAAATACAGATTTTTTAAAGTATGCCTTTATGGTTCTATGGATTTCTTTGGTATTTGATTTTATTAATTTAAATATTCCCTCTATATTTTTTAGTGAATTTTGATGTGCTTATCAATCTTACTCGTGTCATAAAAGAACAAACTATTTGATTCATTGAATCTTTGTGTTGTTATCTTATCTTATTTATTTATTTACTTATTTATTTAGGATTTCTGAGACAGGGTTTCCTTGAACTCAGAAATCCACCTGCCTCTGCCTGGGTTGTTATCTTAGATCATAGATTTCATCCATGAATTTGATAATTTCCTGGCATCTACTTCTTTTGGGTAAGATTTCTTCTTTTGTTTTACAGAGTTCAGGTGAATTGTGAAGTTGCTTATAGGAGAGCTCTTTAAATTATTTTATGTAGGCACTCACTACTATAGATTTGCCTTTCAGAAACATTTCCCTTTTTTCTCATACATTTGGATATGTATTAATATTCATTAAATAGTAGAAAGCATTTAATTTTCTTAATTTCTGCCTTGACTCATTTGTTTTATCCACTAGAGAGTTGTTTTCATGACTTTGTAAGATTTCTATTGTTTGTATTCTTGTTGATTCCCAGCTTACTCCATGGTGATTTGATGTAATTCAGGGTGTTACTTCAATTTTCTGTTATCTGTCAAAGCTATCTACAAATTCAATACAATTCCCATCAAAATTCCAGGACAATTCCTCATAGATTTTGAAAGGAAAACTTTTAGCTTCATATGTAAATACAACATACATACA
>NC_034594.1:77962518-77964019 GCF_900095145.1 Mus pahari | reverse complement strand
AGAGAGAGAGAGAGAGAGAGAGAGAGAGAGAGAGAGAGATCTAAAAACAATATCACAAACAATAAAAGAACTATTGCATCACTATTCCAGATTTAAAATCATGCAAGAAAGCTATAGTGATTAAAAACTCCATGGTATTGGCATACAAAAGACACTTTGATAAAATTGAAAGCTCAGGCATATATGCACCCAAATGCTGACACCTGATTTTTGATAAAAAATAGTGAAATGCTCATTGGATAAAAGGAAAAATCATAAAGAAAAGAAGCTAATAATACAGATGTTTGCATGTAGAAGAATTCAAAGAGATTCATGTATACTACTCTGCAAAATAATTAACTCTAAATTTATCAAAAACCTTAACGTAAAGCCAGGCACACTGAAACTGAGAGAAGAAAGTAGTAGGGAAAAATTTTGATTCATTGGCAATGTAGTCTTCCTGAACTGAATGCCTATTGTTCAAGCATTAAGATCAATAATTAATAAATGGAAACTCATGAACCTGAATAACTTCTATAAGATAAAGAACACCCTCAATCAGACAAAGTGACAGTAAATAGAATGAAAATGATTTTTATTTACCAACACCACATTTGATACAGGACTTATATCCAAAATGTGTAAGGAACTTGTGAAAGTAGAGAAAAACAAATAATCTAATTAAAAATGAGATATGGGTATACACAGGAAAAACAATATGAACTAACCAGTACCCCCAGAGCTCGTGTCTCTAGCTGCATATGTATTAGAAGATGGTGTATTCAGCCATCATTTGGAAGAGATGCCCCTTGGTCTTACAAAGTTTTTATGCCCCATAGAGGGGAACGCCAGGTCCAAGATGTGGGAATGGGTGGGTAGGGGAGAAGGGTGGGGGAAGGGTATAGGGGACATTCAGGATAGCATTTTAAATGTAAATGAAGAAAATATCTAATAAAATAATTAAAAGAAAAAAAGGAGTTTTCAATAAATGAAACTAAAATGCCTGAGAAACACTTAAAGAAATGTTCAATGCAGGGCAGTGGTAGAGCATGCCTCTGCCTCCCGAGTGCTGGGATTAAAGGCATGCACCACCACACCCAGGCCCAGCAGTGCCCAGCAGTGGCACATACCTTTAATCCTAGCACTTGGGAGGCAGAGGCTGGTCTACAGAGTGAGTTCAAGGACAGCCAGGGCTACACAGAGAAACCCTGTCTTAGAAAACAAACACAAAAACAAAAACAAAACAAAACAAAAAACAGAAAACAAACAAAAAACCAGAAATGTTTAATATCCTTGTCTTTGTCAGGGTTTCTATTCCTGCATAAACATCATGACCAAGAAGCAACTTGGGGAGGAAAGGGTTTATTCTGCTTACATTTCCATACTGCTGTTGATCACCAAAGGATTCAGGACTGGAACTCAAGCAGGTCAGGAAGCAGGAGCTGATGGAGGCCATGGAGGGATGGATGTTCTTTACTAACTTGCTTCCCCTGGCTTGCTCAGCTTGCTCTCTTGTAGAACC
>NC_034594.1:77945180-77962513 GCF_900095145.1 Mus pahari | reverse complement strand
TGCTCAGCTTGCTCTCTTGTAGAACCCAAGACTACCAGCCCAGAGATGGTCCCACCCACAAGGGGCCTTTCCCCCATCACTAATTGAGATAATACCTTACAGCTGAATCTCATGTAGGCATTTCCTCAACTAAAGCTCCTTTCTCTGTGATAACTCCAGCTGTGTCAAGTTGACACAAAACTAGCCAGTAGAATCCTTAACCATCAGATAAGTATAAATCAAAACTACTTTAAGATTCAATTTTATATCTGTTAAAATTGCTAAGATCGATAAAACAAGTAACAACTTTTGATGTCAAGAATGTGGAATGGGGACCAAAAGAATGCATTGGTGAAGCAATATTGTCAGGGATACCCAATTCAGCACCAGGTCCTCTGTCAATATATTATGATTTTTAGGGTAGTGGTTTTTATGGGATTTCTGAGAATATAAATAAGATTCTTATGTCTTCTCTTGGTTCTTTTCAATCCACTGGTGCACCTTGTCCAATTTTGATGTTATGTTTTTTGTTTTATCATATTGCATTTTATTTTAAGTACTATCATTTTATTTAAGAATATTTAATTATGGCCAAGTGGTGGTGCATATCTTTAATCCCAGCACTTCAGAGGCAGAGGCAGGTGNATTTCTGAGTTCAAGGCCAGCCTGACCTACAAAGTGAGTTTCAGGACAGCCAGGGCTACACAGAAAAATCCTGTTTTGAAAAAACCAAATAAATAAATAAATAAATAAATAAATAAATAAATAAATAATTTTTTAAAAAGAATATTTAATTATTAGACTAAATTTGTATTTTCATTATAGCACAACAAATGGAATTGTTTTGTGGATTTTCCTCCCATTAATTCCAAGACATCCCCCTCTCCTTCTACCTTTTATCTTCCCTAATCTCTTTTCCTCTTTTCCATGTCTCTCATGTTCTATTGTCCCCTCCCTTACTCAGCATCTCTTGTACAGCTTTTTTTTATGGTCATTGTTATTGTGGAACATCCTAAATCCATATTCACACCCACATCTATGCACACATTATAAGCAAGAATTTTCATCTTTCTGATTCTGTGTTACCTTGCTGAACATAACACTTTACTGATCCATCCATTTTCCTCAAATCATCCTGACTTCAATTTTCTTCACATCTGAAGAAACTCCCTTTAGAGAAAGCTTTCAGGGTTATTTTTAGTAGGAAACATTGGCATGATACTATAGAAGTAATATTTCACAAAACTGCAGATTTGAATGAACTCATGACACCTTTTCAGCATTCTATGCAGAAACCACTAATTATACTAATTTGTAAATAATACATATCAATATGTGTCCAATGTGACATATGCTGTTTCAATTACTCTAGATGAAAGATGTATTTAATTATACTAAGTTAGAAATTAATGCATATGTTAATTACTCTTATTACAGTATATTATATAATTCTTCTATTTTTGTTACTAATTATTTTTGCTAGTATTCCAACCATAAACAAATTACACATTTAAATTCGTTGTACATGTGAATATTAGAAAAGCCAGTAATTGAAGAAGACTGTATTATTTATTGATTCAGGCAAAAAGTTGGATGGAGTAATATAAATCCACAGTGGTTGTGGAGGCCTATTTTTCACCAGAGTAAAAGCAGAACAGTATGATATGGGCTTTTCAGAAATAGCAGCCTGGAAAGACTTTCACGGATGCTGTATGTATGAATAGCAATTGGGAAGATTACTTCACTTTTTCTGAAGAGGCATTTAAAGCTGCACAAGGAAAGAAAAGTCAAACATATTTTCAGAAGTTCTATCTGCTCAGTGAAGTGCAGAACGATATGCATTTCTGGGGTACTTGTAAAACTGCAACTTCAATAGTCATCTGGAGGTAGGACTTCCTCCAAAACACAACTGTTTAGCTCATGTCAACCATATCCTGTTGTGTCTTCTAAACTCCATAATACATCTATTAGGCACAGCCTTCTATTTTACTCACCCCATGAGTGTGTGTGTGCGTGTGTGTGTGTGTGTGTGTGTGTGTGTGTGTGTTTGTGTATTGATGTGAAAGTAATCACATAAGTGTTCAAGTGCATATGTATATAGATGTGTGT
Source organism: Mus pahari (assembly GCF_900095145.1). NCBI lineage: Eukaryota > Metazoa > Chordata > Mammalia > Rodentia > Muridae > Mus > Mus pahari. Next base: position 77,960,425 of record NC_034594.1, on the reverse strand, counting down.
GAAGATTTTAGGTCAAATGTGGGTTTCATTACTCAGGAGACTATAACCTTGTTTGTAAAGACATCATATTCCACTGAGGTTTACCAACTAAACCAGAATGTCTAACAAATCTCACCTCACTAATCTGACTATTTCTGATTTCCCATCTCAAAATTATAAGCATAGATTACTATATTCAGCTCTTTTTTGACACGGGTTCTGGGAATTGAAATTTGCATGCTTGAATTTACCAACCTCAGAGAGATATTTTGAAGTGTAAAATTTTATTTTAAAAAAAGTGGCACACAGACACTGTGCAATATGGCATCAATCTGCTACTCCATCTTCCTACACACACACACACACACACACACACACACACACACACANCACACACACACACACACACACACACACACACACATACACACACACACACACACACACACACACATATACACAAACACAACACATGTTTGTTAGTGATGCTGACACCTCTCAAATTCTTTGGAGTCTTATACTACATTCTTCTTACCATGGGGCTCCTAGGTAAGATGAGTCCTATTTACCAAATCCAGTGAACTAACTCAGCAAAATCTTGCTGGCATATGCATTGGGAAAAGAGGCCCCTTGGTCTTGCAAACTTTATATGCCCCATACAGGGGAATGCCAGGGTCAAGAAGTGGGAGTGAGTGGGTAGGGGAGCAGGATGGTGAGAGGGTAGAGCGGACTTTTGGGATAACTTTTGAAATGTAAATGAAGAAAATATCTAATAAAATAATTTAAGAAAGAAAACACTAACCGAAACTAACCTGGACAGGAAAAGTTTCTTTGGCATCCACATACTTATCACAGGGCATCAGTTAGGGACATCCGGGCAGACACTCAATCAAAACCCAGAAGCACATGAAGAAACTCAAGGAGAATGTTCTTAAGTGGTCTGTGCCCTATGATTACTCAATCTGTTCTCTTATATCACCTTATGCCCAGGAATGGGAAAACACATAGTAAGCTGGTTCCTCTAATATGAATCATCAGTTAATAAAATAAGCAATAGAATTGCTTTCAGAAGGAAAACATTTCTCTCTCCCTTGAAATTCTCTTTCCAGATGACCTTAGCTGTGTCAAATTGACAAAAATGCAACTAATAACTATCAGACATAGTCTAGAACAATCCTTCCTTGTTATATTTTCAATTTATCATATATTCTTCTTCCCAGAACTTATCCATGTTCTCATTTGACTCTTAGATGTGTGTTCCTAGGTTGGAGAAATGGCTCAGCAGTGTAGAGCACTGACTGTTCTTCTAGAGGTCCTGAGTTAAATTCCCAGCAACCACATGGTGGCTCACAACCATCTGTAATAGGATCCCATGCCTTCATCTGGTGTGTCTGCAGACAGCTGCAGTGTACTCATAGACATAAAATAAACAAATAAATCTTTAGATATATGTTCTTTAAGTAATTCATTGGAGATTACTACATAGTAACTTCTGTGTGATAATTAGCTTTGACAATTTTACAGAGCTTAGAATTACTTAAGAATAAGAAGAATATGTCTGGGGGTTGTTTTATTAGGTTAATTGATATGATGTGATATACCCACTGGTATAGTGGCACTATTCTCTAGGTAGAGGCTCCTGAACTCTTGAAGAGCAGAGAAATCAATGTGAATACAAAAAAAATGAGCATGCACCATTTCATTTCTCTCTGCTCTTTTCTGTGGATGTGATAGGACTGTGTGTTTGCAGTTCTTATTTTACCTCCCCACAATGATGTACTCTCACTTGGAAATATACATTGAAATAAGCCACTTTCTCCACGAAGTTGAGTTCTGATAGTATTTTGTTGCAGATATAAAAATTAGGATAATTTAAGAAGGCAGGGTCTTTTACTTTTTTTTTTTTCTATTTCTAAAGACACAGTTGTTGAGAGAAAAAATTGAATGATTGTATCAGCACCAGTTTTTTAAGGACAAATGTTAACTAGGGTAAATCACTGATGTCTTCAATTTAGGGGGAAAACAAGAAAAACTTCATATGGTATGATAGGTACATCATGGCTCATGGCATCAGAAAGATGGGGGATTTGAATAGACAATGACAAGGATATCAAAGAAGCATGAAGTAATAGTAACTCACATGTTGTAGAGGAAATGAGAGGAATCAGACTTAAGCAAACAGTGGCAAAGACATCAAAGACTCATCACTAGTGACTTATTTCTACCAACTGTACCCAACCTGCTGAAGAAATGAATCAGGCAGATACAGCTCCAGAAGGTACTGCTTCCTCATACAACACTGTGTTAGATGTCTTGTTTTATATGACACAGAGTGCAATATTATTCACAGGATATTTAAAGTACGTGCACAATAATGAATTAAGTTTCTGGATTAGATGAATCCATTAACTTTGTTCTCATAGAAGGAACAGAAAACAAGAAAAGATGCAGATGACTTTTCCAGAAAGACTGACTTTCAGCATTGACTTATCTGCACATATTACACTCAAGACATGACTTACTGGAGACTATAATGTATTTTATTTCCTCACCATTCCCTCATCTTTATATCTAGTTTAGAATGAATTTGAGCAGTTTAAAGACATAAGGACAGGTCACTTAATTTAGGTCTCCTAAAATTCCACTAATATAAAGTAAATGATAGCCTCTTAGATGGTTTTTGCTACCAGGGCTGATGATCTGAGTTCTATCCTCAGACCCACAAAGTTGAAGAAGAGAAATGATTTTTTACAAGCTGTTATCTCAACTCCATAGTATAGCACTTGTGTTTTTCTTTCCAATGGATAAATAAACATAAAAAATATAAATAAATGACCTTTGATATCAAACAATTCTTACTTTCCATTCTCATAAATAATGTTAAGGGATCTTGATTAAGTATCAATTATGGCTTCAGAAAACAGCAAGTTTATTCTGGATGTCAAACCTGATTCTCCTTTACTCCTAATCATCCTTGGATATCACAGATCAGGTTTTTATTAATTTTCTCTAATCTTGTGGCCCCAACCAAGGTGGTTTCAATAAAGAAATGAGGGTATGAGGGTACCAAGGTAGGGAAGAGATTCATTAAAATGTTAGTGAAAATTGATGAAGTGATTGGAAGTATTTAATTGATACTTCAATTCACAATAATAAGAGTAACTGATGGCTGAGTGGATCAAAGATGGCTACATGAATCAGAGAAACTAAAAGGTAATTTAATTAATTTATTTCAGTTTAGTTCTGCTTACTAAAAATAAATCTGTCTGGGGAAATTATTCAGTGGGTAAATTACTTCTGTGACAGCATGAGACCCTGAGTTCAAATTCATGCTTCTTTTAAAATCTAGCAATAAGTGTGTGTAAGTGTGTGTGTGTGTGTGTGTGTGTTTGTGTGTACATGTGTGTCTATATCCTAATGTTGAATGCAGAGTTCAGACAAGTCGATTACTGGAACAGTTATCCAGCCAATCTAGATAATTCTTGCTTTTCAGGTACATTGTCTGTGGTGGCTTCAAAATGCTTGGCCCAAGGAATGGAACTATGAGGAGGTGTGGCCTTGCTGGAGGAAGTGTGTCACTGGTATGTGTGGGGGTGAGCTTTGAGACTGGTGTCTTACCAGCCTGGAATTTAATCTTCTATTAGCTTTCCAATCAAGACATACAACTCTCAGCTCCACCAGCTCCATGGTTGCCTGGTCAATGTCATGCTTCCTGACATGATGATAAATGACTGCACCTAAGAACCCGTAAGCCAGTCCCAGTTAAAGACTTGCCTTGGTCATGGTGTGTATTCATAGCAATGGAAACCCTTACTAAGACAGAAGTTGGTAACAACAGTGGTATTAGGCCTGCACTAGGCCTATGAGTAGCCTGACCATGTTTTTGTTTGGAAGAATGTGAATTTTGTGATTTCGGATTTGGAAAGTCATGAAATACTTTCTGTGGGGCTTAATGGTCCATCCTATTTGGAATATGGAAAATGTTGGTGCTGAGGGTGATTTGAACTGCTCAGACCTGGCCCAAGTTGTTTCCAAGGAGAAGATTGTTAGCATGTGGCCTATGGACAGTTTTTGTGCTACTTTGGAAAAGAATGAGGCCACCTTTTGTCCTTGTTTGAAGGGTCTGTCTGAGGTTAAGGTGCAGAGACTCAGATTAGTTGCACTGACAAGTCAAATCTCAGAACAATCCAGATAAGAGTCTGTACTATGGTTTAGTCTTATGAAGAATATTTTGAGAAAGCACAGCACACTTTAAAAGAAAAAAATACAAAATGTATGATTCAAGTAATATATTGGCACCAGGAAGTAAAATGGAGCTGAATCCTGTGTTTGAGGAAAGCATCATATTAAGAGAGTAGTAACTTTGGGACAGGCTCCTATCCGGCTAAGTTTATTGTTTATGCACTTATTGTTGAACAAAGGATAGTCTGAATGTTTAATCTGGAATAAACTACAATCCAAAAATGGTGGGCACACCTGTGTCAGTATTTTTTGAGGCTGTGATACAGATTTTGAAGCTGGAAGGCCTAGGCTTTTGACACAAATATTGAGGAACAGTGGCCCTGAGAAGCTTAGGCCCATGCATGGTAGTAAATACCTTTATTCCCAGCAGACAAAAGCAAAGCCCATCTCTGAGTTCAAGGTCAGACTAGGACAGAGCAAGTTCTAGGTGAAGAAAAGCTTAAGCCTAGGTTTGGCAATACATTCTTTAATCCCAGCATTCAGAAATCAGATTCATGCAGATCAAGGTCAGTCTACAGAGAAAGTTCCAGGAGGAACCAAGTTTAGGCCGCCAAGGGTTTGGAAAACAGAGAGCTAGTGATATTGTTGGAAAACAATGAGGCCATTGTCCAGCTGTAGCAAGCTGTAGAACTCAGAAAATTAGGCCATGTGGATTTGGCTATAGCTTTAGTAGTAATATTTGGGACTACTGGGACAATTGATGTGGGTTAGCTGGAGGTAAAAAGTGAGCAGTGATTAACAAGAGACCAGAGCTGCCATGTCTGGGCTCAGTGGGAGAGGGAATCACCTAGCCTTGTAGAGTCTTGAAGTATAATGGTGGAGGGATACCAAGCCTGGCTCCACCTACTCAGAGGAGAAGGGGAAAGGAAAGGGGGTGACTGGGAGGGAGCAATGAATGGAATGTAAAGTGAATAAGTAAAATAAGTAAATTCACTGTGTCAGTAGGCAGAAAAAAGATAGTGAACATAAAGTGGAGTTAGGATATTTTACCTTGAGCATATTCCCCAGTAACTTCCTTAGTAAAATACAGCTCTACATCATAAGGGTTCTACAACTTTTCCAAACAACACTACCAGCTGGGACCAAGTACTTAAACACATAAACTATACCACCTGTGAATTGCACTGCAAGTTATACAAAGTGAAATAATTGTTCACTCAAGGCCATAGTTGGCAAGTAGTGGAACAAATGACCAACAGTGGGTGGTGAAGCACCGTGAGAAAACCAATATGCTAGGTAGTCCACAAGGCAGTAGACAACCTTTCACATTGTCAAACTCCATCACTGTACTCATTACTTTTATGCAATAATTAGTTCCCAAGACTAAATGACTAAGTCAGGACATTCTGCTATGGTTTGTATAAGTGAATCCTCCAAAGATTAGCAGTTATATGCGTTGTCCATAGGGTGGTGTCAGTGAAACGTGATAAATATTTGATATGTTGATGCTTACTTCATTAAGGACTTGCCCTCAAAGTTAGCTATGGGACTTCTGTTTCTCCCGTCTGTTTTTAGCTCTTGGTCAGCTTGTCTGTTTTTCACCATCATGTGATTTTCTATCAGAAACACAGAGGTGGGACAGCATGATCTTGAAATAGATAGAATGTGCGGAATAAGGATTTAACATAACCTTTCACTTTTATATGTTAATTGTCTCAGATAATTTATTATAGAAAAAGAAAGCTAGCATGTTGAAAATTCAATTCACTACACAATTGTACAATTGTTATAGAAAGGAAAGTTTTAACAAAACACATATAAAAGCAGAAGGGGACTCTTTGTTTAAAGGATGAGGGCTAGTAAATAATGGAAGAATGAGCAATAAAATACATTAGAGTACAAAGCACAATAAAATACATATATTAAAAAGTTGTAATTAAATTGATTATTTTTCACACCTGCGTTGTGGCGCACACCTTTAATCCCAGCACTTGGGAGGCAGAGGCAGGTGGATTTCTGAGTTTGAGGCCAGCCTGGTCTACAAAGTGAGTTCCAGGACAGCCAGGGCTATACAGAGAAACCCTATCTCAGAAAAACCAAAAAAAATAAAAAATAAAAAATTTTAAAAATTGATTATTTTTCATTTTAAAATATATGATATATATGTATGTATGAAAACATATGTACCTATATGTTACGTATATATGTCTCTGGGGTTAAGGAAATGATAAATGCACAGGAATTTTCCATCTACTTTCAGTCTAACCTTGCCTTCCATCCTCTGAATTATAGTTCATAGAATCATATAGACACCGTTATGGTAACAGGTATTGAAGTTTTAGTGCATTTCTTTTTCAGAGAAGGCCCTATGTCATCTTTGTTCTTTCTTACATAAATTTTGCATCACTTATCATGTCACTGTTTTCAAATTTTGCCTACATCTTTCATTAAATGTTAGTCTTCCCAGTTTAACAACACAAAATTAAAATGTATCCCATGAAGTAATCTTAAATAGTAGATACAGACCTGTGAACTTCACATTCATACCCCAACATCATTTATGTGGAAATCATTATATCAGCACCTGTCCAGATTTGTAAATCACCTAAATTTTTGCCAACTTCATTACTTACATGACCAGCACCATTCCAAAACATCTGTCTGTCACTTGATATACACAATCTGCATCAGTTACTTTTCTGTTACTGTAATTAGTTACCATGACTAGGTCTGAAGAGATACCTTAGACATTAAATGCTAGGCTTATAACCAAAATATCATAACAAAAATTGACTTAATGCCTAAAGGGTCCATTTTAGTTTATAGTTCAAGATGGTTAGAGCCGTGGCAGAAGCAGGAAGCTGACAGGTCACTTTTGTCCACACAGGAGAAGCAGAATGAGTATAGGAAATGAGGCAATGAAATGAAATATATCTGAGTCCACTGCCAGTGACATAGTTCTTCCCTCAAGACACTATTTCCTAATGGTTTCATAAACATCACAAACAATACAACCAACTGAAGTGAGGGCCATTCTTATTCCAACTTCCACATAGCCAGTCATCATGTACATGATAATCATCAAATCTACTCTTACTTTGATTGATCAGAGACCTGTGCATACATAATCTGCCATCATTAAAGTGACCATCCTCATATCTACTCACTTATCTTCTGTGAATACATACCTTCTGTTTATGGAGACCTTTATTGTCTCCATGCCTCATCTACTTTGGAAGATGTTCCCTTTGATTTGTATGAGCCAAAAAGAAGTGCAATGATTTAAAGCAACATTTATATCCAGTATTTAAAAAAAAGGAGATGTTTTAACATATATATTTACATATCATCTTTTTATGTAAAAATAAATACAAACACACAAATAAAGAATATACTTGAGGCCAGCTAAGACTAGAGTACACAATGTAGGGAAGTGAGAAAGCAGCCAAGGAGCAGAAGTCACACACTACAACCAACTTTTGCTGTGAATACTGAGGAAAAATATAATAGTCCTTTCAGAAAGAGGTATTTTATGCTAGTATAGCAGTGGTTTGGGATAATGTCTTATAGTCTTAATGTGTAGGACCTTGAATGGGACCCATTTCCTTTAGTAGACATTTACTAGGGAATTCCCAGAAGACTCCCAGAAGAATCTTCATAATGCAGATAAAGTCTGCTCTGATTTCCTGTGTTCTTAGGAATGCCAGTCTAACCAAGTGCCCTTCAGAAATTACCTTTTATCAAACTGGGCAACTCGCACATGCTTTGAAGATGATACTTCCAAAACCCTTCAAAATCTCTGTTATAAAGACAATGAAGTGAGACACTCTAAGAAGTACACACTCATGCTCTTACATATACCTACATTCATCCTAAGTGCTTACTTTTTCTTAATCCTTATGCTCAAAATGTAGGTTAAAATATGCTTAATAAAAATCTACAACTCTACTTTAATTATCGTACTTTGGAATTCTTTTGTTATATCAAAGCCAAGTAGCTGGTGTCATGGTACATTAAAGATTAAGCATTCTTCCAAGGCTTCTACCGGTGGTACTATATAAAAGTATGACTGCATTCCTGTCATTATTGACATAATGATGCTAAGTAAAAGCTATTCATTTAAAACTCAAAGGAGAAAAAGCAGTCTCCATCATTTGTGTTTCTCCTTTGAATAAAATTAGGCAAGGAAATGTTTACACTTTAGAGTAATAGGAAAGGACTCTGGTTATGGCTTGATTAGAACTTGCTAATAAGCAAAAATCACAGCGTAACTTAGTAGAAATGGGTTGTCCTACTGGATTAATAAAGAGATAACATTTATCATTTCCTCCTTGTTCTTAAGACAGGACAATCTTAGAGAAACAGATTAAGCAGAACAATCTGCCATTTGTTGATCAAGTTCTAGCTATTTCAATCCGCTATTACAAGGATATATTTTAGTTTGCTTGAGAGATGTTGCAAGTATTATTCTTTCTTTCCCTCTCTGAGGATTGCATTGAATCCATAGATTGCCTTTTGGTAGGATGATCATATATACCTTTAATCCTAATAATCCATAAGCCTGGGAGGTCTTTCCATCTTCTGGTATCTTCTTAAATTCCTTTCTTCGGAGACCTAAAGTTTTGTTTTTGGGGTTTTGTTTGTTTGTTTGTTTATTTTTTATACAAATCTTAAAACATGTTTAGTTAAAGCTACTCCAAGATGTTTTGTATTATTTCAAGCTATTATGCATTACATATCTGTCATAGATCAATTGCCATTTATACAAATGGGAGATCCTCAGATCCAGTCATTTTATTAAAGATGTTTTATAACTCTAAGAACATTATGGTAGAATCTTAGACCAGGTTTATAAATATTACTATAATTAGTTTCAAATAATGATATTTTTGTTGCTGTAGGCAATTAAATTCTACTCAAAATTATTCCTATAGTGGTGATAGCATGTGTTCTTCATGAACATGACCTGACCCAATGTTCTGGGTTTGTGAAAGAAAGACACACACACACACACACACACACACACACACACACACACACTTACATATTCACATATGTAGCCTTATAATTTATTATGCCTTAAACAGCACAATGGTTGGACCATACCTATACTTCCATGTGGCTGATATATTCCCTCCAATACTCCTGAATTATTATTTATTAAAATCAGTCTCCCAACATTTCTGCTCTAGACCCAATCGGGAAGGAGATGTTTTAACATGATTGGTATGATCTCTCTTCTTTACCTCTTGAACTTTGTCCTTCTTTTGCCACAATGGTAGTTCTAAATCCTTCTCTAGGTCTCCTTGCTCTGGAAATCTAAAGTCCCACGTTTTTCTCTCTGTTCAGCAATTGGCTACCAGCAATTTTATTTACCAATCATTCTCAGCTCTTCCACAGCATCCAGCTGTGTCTGTGGTGCCCAAGAATCTGAGAATCTGATGTCCCTGGCCTCCGTGCAGTTCCGGGACCAGAGACAACACCAGCAGGTCCCCCGTGGACCTCAGGCTGCGCTTCCTCACCCCTGGGGTGGCGACCTGCAGCTTCTCACAGCCCAACACCCACCCATTGTCAGAGTGGGGTATGTGCAGTCAAAACTTCTAGCATCCCACCTCTACCATTTTAACCCACAAGTCTCCAGATAATTTTTAAAAATGAGTACAAGCCTAACATGTTGGATGCCATCTGTTTTGGTTGCCAATCAAACTCTACTCAAACTGCCCCAGGGTAGGTTCATTCCTCACTACCTGCCCCAATGTTTTGTCTTTTGGAATAAAAGAATCATACACATGTGACCTTATATTTTAATATGACTTAAATAGCTCAATGGCTGGACCACTGCTAAACTGCCACATGGGTAATATCTCCCCTCTGATACTCCTGAGTTATTTTCATGAAAATCTATATTCCAACTTTGCTGGCCTAGACCCAATGGGGAGGTGCTCTGGGGCTTCTCTTCCCTGACTCTTACATGATTGGCATGCTCTCAATTCTATATGTCTCAGACCTCATCCTTACTCCTTTCACTGCAATGGCCATTATAAACCCTTCTTCTTCTCTTGGTCACCTTACCTGAAAAGTCTAAAGCCCCACCCCTCTCTTTTTGCCCAGTCATTGACCCCCAGCATCTTTATTAATCAATCAGAACCAACTGGGAACAGGGATCCACAGTCTTACATGTGGATTTCTGTGACACTTTGGGAACCCAATTAAAATAATATAAGTATTTGTCCAAATCTACAAGATACTTTGACTTTTTTTTCCCAATTTATATCCCCTTGATCTCTTTCAGTTGTCTTATTGTTCCAGTTAAAACTTCAATTACTAAATTGAATAGATATAGAGAGCACTGAGAGCCTTGTCTTGTTTCTAGTATTAGTGGAATTATTTTGAGATTTTCTCAAATTAATTTCATATTGGCTATATGCTTTTGGCAAATTGCCTTTATTATTTATAGGCATGCCATTTTGTCCCTCATCTTTCCAAGGATTTATCATAAATGGGTGTTGAATTTTGTCCAGGACTTTTTTCACCATCTGTTGAGATAATCATGTGCATTTTTTTCTGTCAATTTTTGGCTACTTCATGTTTTATAGAAGAACTAACACTGAACAACTTGACACATTAGGAATATAGACTTGGCTTTCAACTTCCTATGCTATACTGTTGGAAAAAATATTCATCTACCTCTTTATTTAATTCATTTTTATTGTTAATTATCCCTCTTATATTGATTACTAATATTATTCATTCCTGTTGGGTAGAAAGAACTATTGTTTTGGTAAACTATCTTACTTATATTTTAATAACTGGAAATGTGAGCCAATGTTGGTATGAAGACCCAGGCATTAATGGATTAAATACCATTATTCTTAGCCCTTATATATGAAGTTTCAGCTTTAATCAGAATTTTGGAGTCAGTCACAGCCTCCACCACAGCACTAGTTCAAAGGCAAATTCTGCAGAACCTGTAAATCAGCTTTCAAAACAATGGCTCTGACACTTATCATCAAGAAAAAAAATTGATAAAATAATCTAGAAAAGTATGGTAAATTATTTGGAAAAAGCAGTCTCATCTATGAGTAATCAAACTCAAAACACTAAAGTTTGATTAGTTCTTTTCTGTCATTCACATTTTAAATGAATATATGGCATTCTACTGCCATACAATCCTTCTAAAGTTACATGGACAGAGGTTAGGTCCCACCTGCACAACCTATGGAATAATTCTGAATTAGTCATAAGCATGCAGACTTTATAGCAACAAATTGCAATCATTAGTTCAACCCAACTGGAGTCATCTTGGCTTTTATAGATGCAAATAAATTCTTATGATCTCTCAATTCTTTGTTTCATGGCAGGACTTTTGGGTTATTATCATCAATTTGAGACTAATCCTTTTTCTTGTCTTTTCCATCATCAATCTCAGACTGGGAATTGTCCTTTATGTCTCATAGCAAGATCTGCAATCCTTAAGTTAGCAATAAGAAGAGGGAGATTGAGCAGTCATTTGTAATGGAAACATACAAAGTCATATGACCAGCACAACTGCTTAGCAAAGACCAGCAAAGCTAAGCCATATGATGCAACCACCATCATGTCATAATGTACTGTTTGTTTTGATCACCATAAGTTGTAAAACTTGAGAATATTGAATTGATGGAATTTTCTTATTAATCTTTTATTCCTTTTCCTATTGGAGTGATCTATCGTTACATTGTGTTAAGATGTGTCTCTGTATTTTCAGTTGTTAATACTTTTCTAGCAGAAAGATATGTGCTTTCAGGGTTTTGTCATTTCATATTGTCATTTCCATGACCCAACACGAGGGTTTCTATTTATAAATACTTGTCCTTCTACAACTCCAAAAAACCATGGAGGTCAGGAAACCTTAATTGCCTAAAGTTAACCTATAAGATGTTCTGATGTCATCTTAGTGCTGTATGGTTATAATAAAAATCTAATAACCAATAGCTGAGGTAGGAATTAAGATGTAAAACTTCTAGAGAATAAGAGAGCCTGAAAGGATGGAAAAAGAGGCAGGATATTCAAAGCAGACACAGAAGAGAATGAAGAGAATGGACTGGTGATCAGAACAGAGCAGAGGGGTAGAGTGGGTCTGCAAAAGCCCCATCATATTCTCCAAGGACTACTGTTTCTAGGCTTCCCCAAGTAAGCTAATGTGTGTGACTTTCAAAAGTGGATCCAAGAGAACCAGGGTGGTCACTGGTAGCATGGTCTGCCTAGAGCTTAAAGAGGGGTAGTAGAAACTACATGCTACAGATGGTGTGCCATGAGGAAGACAAGAATCCACTATTAATTGAGGAATTCTCAAATGGTACACACACAAACACACACACACACACACACACACACACACACACATACACACACACACACACACACACACACACACAAATGACATAAGTCTAGGAGGAGGGAATAATTGGTTTCTCAGCAAGCAGAGCCAAATCATGTAGCTCTAGCTTGAGAAAATTAGAAAAAAGGAACACAGCCACCTGCCAGAAAGAGCTTAAGCCTAGAGACTGGGAACTCCTGTTGTGAAGACAGGCTGACAGGTTCCCTTAATGCTAGGAAAGAGGCTTGAGAAATAAAGAGTAAAGCTCCCTGTCTCAAGCCAGAAAAATATGAAAGGATAGATTTCTAAAAATCAATTTAACTGTTTTTAGAGATAGTAGGGAGTAAAATAGAAATTGTTTAAATGTTCTTAAATACACAGCTATTAATCTCCACAAATAAGAGAAGTTAGGAGAAAACAAGGCAGCCCTAATTAAATGTTGTCCTTATAAGAGTTGTCTGGGTCATGGTGTCTCTTAACAGCAATGGAAACTCTCAAATAGATTTTGGTTAGAGGGTCTGGGTTATTGATGTGATAGATGTGCCAATGCTTTTGCTTTGAAGAATTAAGATTTTGGGACTTTTGATTTGGAGAGCAATACAAAGTTTTAAGTGTGCTTAATGGGCTATCTTAGCAGGAATAGGAAAGACTTTGCTGCTAAATGTGACTTGAAATATGGAAACCTGTCTGTAGAGATTTCACAGTACAAGAGCTTTTGTATGTAGCTGAGAGACTGTACTTGTGATGTTTTTGTGAAGAACATGGCTACTTTTCACTCTTGCATGAAGAATCTACCTAAGGATATTTTAAAGAGATCTCGATCAATTGATTGGACAAAGAAAGTTTCAAAATAATTTAGCTTATACTTTGGTCTCTGAATTGCCCTCATGAAGAACATTTTCATGAAATATACCAAGCTGAAAAAAAAAAGAGAAATATAAAAGATATTGTTAAAAATGTAAAGGAGCAACAGAAAGTAGAATAGAGATAAATTGTTTGTTTAAGGAGACAAAAAGATTAAGGAAGTGATGACCTCAAGGCAAGATTCTCCCCCCCTCCTTTAATACCAGCACTCAGGAGACAGAGCCATGAAGATTACAGAGCAAGTTCCAGGACTACCAACCTCAGGCAGTGAATGAATTGGAAAACAGAAAGCAAGTGATGAACAAGTGGACCATATTTCAGCTTCAACAAGCAATGGAAATCATTTGATTTGGTCATGTGGCTCTGACTTTAGAATCAAGAATGCAATGGACTACTGGGAATATTGATGCTATCCAGTCAGAGGTAACAGATTAGTGGTAAATAATAAGGGACCAGTATCACTGAGGTAGAATCTTGTAGAAAGTGTTTTCTGAGAGCACAAAGAGCCTGTGCTCCAGAAGCAAACAATGTTGTACCTCACGCTGGAGCTGGACTTAGTAACCTATGAGTGTCATCCAGGATGCATTGGCTTTAAAATTATGAAGGGGTCATGGAGAGCAGATGAAACTTGGCACTGTGAGAGGTTGATGAAAAATACTGTTAAAGATTCAGCATCAGTTGTAGTTGATGGCCTAGGACTGAATGGGTCCCACAAAGAAGTTGAGGTTTGGCATCACAAAAAGAGCCTATGAGAAGATATTGGTGAAGCCTAGTTTCACCAGAAGACCCCAGCATACTGGAGATGCCAGTATCATGGGATGTCCAGCAACAGCAATGGGGTATAGTCATTTGTGAGAAGTAACCCCTAGCCCTTTGGAGGAGCCCAGAAAATGATGTTTTGATGTCAGACAGTGAAACAAGAAGCTGTAAATTTGAAGTTGCCTTGCATAAAACAAGATGATAGAGATAGAAGAACCATGGGACAACTGTTAATCAAAGCGCTAACAGGGAGTAGAACCAGACAAAAGAAAGAACTGTGTTATAAGCAAAGTTGTACATCGAACATGAAGATGCAGTTTGGAATTTGTCCAGGTGGTATTAGTATTGCTTTGGTCCTGTATTTCATCCTTATAGTGTTTTTATGTAGTATTTTAATGGCAAAGGAATCAGGTCAAGCTGGGAACACAATTTTAAAAGTTGAAAATAAAGTAGAAAAAAAAAAGAAAGAAAATAAAATAAAAGAAAGTAGAGGCATTCAAGAAATATTTATCCGGATAGGTTTTTATTATATCAGGAGAGGTTGAAACTGGGTAATTAAAGAGAAAGATAGTGACTTGTAATTATGATTTCAAGGTCTCTACATTTTTAAATAAAAAATGAAAAATGAAAATATTTGTCAAGGTGGTGGAATACATTAACACCAAAGTGCAGTAGCATTTGTTCCAGACTCTTCTTGAGTTAGTACATTCACAGACAACCTTTCAGGCCACCTTACAGTAGAGACTAGAGTACAGACAATGACATGGCAGATATAGGCTAGGACCACACCTTGACAAGAAAACCTTTGCTATGCATTCTTCTTGCCTTCAATTTAATTTCAAACCCTAACTCAGTGATGATGGACATAGGAGATAAGTCAGGTCAGTAGGCCACTTTATTCCTCCTCCTATGTGGCCATAGTTAGTGTAGTCTCTCTCTTCTGTTACTCTTGGTCACTTGTCTCTGTAAATACCACATTGACCATGAGCAGAATCAGCTGGACCCGAGTCCCATGACCCTCATAGGACTAATAGTAGTCTCTAGTTTCTAATATTGTACCCATCTCCCTCTCCCTCTCCCTCTCCCTCTCCCTCTCCCTCTC
>NC_034594.1:77939778-77945135 GCF_900095145.1 Mus pahari | reverse complement strand
CCCTCTCCCTCTCCCTCCCTCTCTCTCTCTCTCTCTCTCTCTCTCTCTCTCTCTCTCTCTCTCTCTCTCTCTATCTCTCTCTCTGAGTGTATGTGTGTAGTGATATTAGTGCCTATTGTATTGCTTTAAAGACAATGCCTAACATAGTATAATTGTTCTAATTTTCTCCAAGGCAGTATGGTAGTTCAGTTTTATCTCATTTTTTCATTTTTTATTGGTTATTTATTTATTTACATTTCAAGTGTTATCTCCCTTCCCTGTTTCTTCTCTACAAGCTCCCCATTTCCTCCTCTGTCCCCCTGCCTCTGTGAGGGCTCTCCCCTACCTGCCCACCCACTCTTGCTTCATTGCCCTCTCATTCCCCTATCCTGGGTTATCAAACCTCCACAGGACCAAGGGGCTCCCCTTCTAGGGATGACACATAAGGCAGTCCCCTGCTACATATCCAGCTGGAGCCACGGGTACCCCCTGTGTACTCTATGGTTGTTGATTTAGTCCTTGGGAGCTGTCTTAGTCAGGGTTTCTATTCCTGTACAAACATCATGTCCAAGAAGCAGTTGGGGAGGAAAGGGTTTATTCAGCTTACATTTCCACATTGCTGTTCATCACTGAAAGACGTCAGGACTGGAACTCAAGCAGGTCAGGGAGCAGGAGCTTATGGAGAAGCCATGGAGGGATGTTATTTACTGGCTTGCTTCCCCTAGCTTGCTCAGCCTGGTCTCTTATAGAATCCAAGACTACCAGCCCAGAGATGGTCCCACCCACAAGGGGTCTCTCCCCCTTGATCACTAATTGAGAAAATGCCTTACAGCTGGATCTCATGGGGGCATTTCCCTAACTAAAGCTCCTTTTCCTGTGATAACTCCAGCTGTGTCAAGTTGACACAAAACTAACCAGTACAGGAGCACTGGGGTTTTGGTTGGTTGATATTGTTGTTCTTCCTATAAGGTTGAAAACTCCTTCAGCTTCTTCAGTCCTCCCCGTAACTCCTCCACTGGGATCCTCATGCTCAGTCAGATAGTTGGCTGTGTACAAACGCACCTGCACTAGTTTGGCTCTATCAGAACCTCTCAGGGGACCTCTATAATGATCTCCCTTCAATAAGCACTTCTTGGCATCAGCAGTAGTGTCTGGGTTTGGTGTCAGCAGATGGGAGGGATCCCTAGGTGGGGCAATCTCTGGATGGCCTTTTCTTTAGTTTCTGCTCCACTCTTTGTCCCTGCATTTCCTTTTGAGAGGAGGAATTCTGGATTAATATTTCTGAGGTGGTTGTGTGGCACCATTTTTAATAATGAGTACAGTTTTTCCCAATCTTTACACTTTATTTCTTAGTATAATCCTTAAACTGTAAGTGGTAGATATTAGTACTAAATATATATACAAAAAATGTACTCCTTGTACAAAATATAGGGTTTCTCTGGGTAGTCCTGGCTGTCCTGGAACTCACTCTGTAGACCAGGCTGGCCTCAAACTCAGAAATCTACATGCCTCTGCCTCCCAAGTGCTGAGATTAAATGCATGTGCCACCACCACCCGACTAGGAAGAAAATTTATAATTCAGAATACTACTCAGAAATTTAACTAATTTGACCGTGTGTCTCTGCACTTGCTAGTTTTTTTTTTTTTTTTTGCTCATTAAAATCACATTGTATATGTGTACATTTTATTGATAATTTGAAGTATATTTATATTTTTTAGACTTTTCACTATTATGTATAAAGCTATGATTAACTTCTAAGTGCATGTTTGTGTTTTAACATGGTACTTAAGCATAGGTGCTGTAAAGCAAGATCTAGACAACCTTGAATTACAACTTTAGTCTTATTCTGACTTCTGACCGATTGGCTATACCAGGATAGATCATGTGATATAAAATGCATCCACTCCCTCAAAGGCTTTTAACAATTACAAGCCTCCAGTGTCTTCTGGAATTAAATACACTTTCCTTTCAGGACCACAGTCAGATTGTCCAAAGAATCTCTCTCTGTTAATGAAATACCTTTGGGCAAATAAAGGACTCCCTTTCTCATGCCTATCATGAAACCCTATATCTACCCCATCCCTCCCAGTTAAAATCCCAAAATGGTTGCACACAGTCATGTCTCTTTCTCTTCATACGCCTCATGAGAACTTAACTTTCCTGTCTATAGCATTTTTTTTTTTGTGATATTAATGATGAATCCCAAAGACTGGACAAACACTGACAAACAGTTATACAGACCACAAACCTGAACTCAGTTTTGAAACTGTCAAAGAATAGTTCTTGTCTTATGTTTAAACTTATTTTTAATCTTATGTATTTGGTCTTTATTCTAAGGTACCAGATTATGAGCATCAGTTTACACACAATGCACATTCATCCTGTCAAATATGATTGACCTCTTACAGTTTTTTGTTGTTGTTGCTGATTTTTGAAACTAATAGTTTGTATTAACACTGGTATTATCTTTTTTCTAAACTTGATTCATAAATTTTATTATTTTTTGGCAAAACTATGTTTTTTTATTTTATTGACTTTCAGTAATTTTCCAAGTGTTAAAATTGATTCTTTTATGAGTTTATTAGTATCATTTGTTTTCTTTTTCTTTCACTTTATTTTACCTTTCTGATGTATAATATCGGATTTTTTACTTGAATTTATTCTTTACATCTAGTGAAATCATTTTGAACTACAAATTTTCTTGTCAACATTCATTCACCTTAGTAACTTATTTTGTATTTCTGCTTTCATTTAGTTCTAAGTAGATTTTCAACTATGATTTTAGGCTTGTCTTTGATAGGTGAATTATTTGAAGTAAATTATTTAACTTATATGTGTTTAGCAGTTTTCTTTTATTTTAATACAAAACATATTCATAATGATAGCACCTTCTGAAGATCTATTAGGGGCCATGACAGATTGCTTAGTGTGTAAATGTGCCTGTTGCAACTGTCAATCTGAGTTTTATAACTAAGACCTCCATGGCTTGAGAAAAAGTTGTTGTGCTCTCAGGGTGGTTCTTTGACCTCCATACATACTCTGTTCCCTCACATGAATAAACCATTGTTAAAATATATGAATACACAATTGTTAAAATATATTATTTTATTTGACCTAAATGAATGTTTTTCCTTCATGCATGTCTTTGCATCACATACATGTCCACAGAAGCCAGAAGAAGGCATCACGTTCTCTGAAACTGGAATTACATATTATTGTTACTGACCATATGGGTGTTAGGGAATCAACCCTGGGTCCTCTGGAAGAAAATCTAGTACTCCTACTAACATCTGAGATATCATTCTACTCTAGTACATATGAATACACACACACATACATACACAAACACACACACACACACACTTTTTAACTTGAGGTTTAAAAATTCTAAATAAATAAAGCTAAGAATTTTTCTATGTTGTAAAATATAGATAATCTTTGTGACAAATAGAAGAGATTAGTAGTGTAATCCTGCACACAGATCATCAATTTCAAATCACCCACTTCTTACACTTTCCTCACAATACATCTTCTCACATCCCTAAAATGTACTCATGTAAAAATCATGTATTTCTAGTCTCAGCTTAAAGAATATTATTTTAGGAGTGATCGTGATATCCTCACAAAGGTAAAACCATTTTTTTTCATAGTACAATTTAGTGACTTTATAGAATGAGTGCCAAGTTGAGAAAGCCATCTCAGAGCTCCTTACCTGCTGGGTGCATGTACTTTATAATCAATCATAGTAATAAAAATAAAAGAGTAAGTAGTATATAAAAGTATTTGTAAATATTAGCACTATCTTTATCATTAAATATCAAGAAAAGAGACGTGATTTTGTGTGGGACCATTAAAGGCAGCATGGTTTATGGTTGATATAGGTTTAAAAGCCTGCAGACCTCACAAATAACTCTGCTAGGGACAGTAAGCATTTTGCCATGCTCCTGTGCCACACCCTCTCCAGTGAAGTCTGTGAGATGAGCCCAAAAGCTTGGCCACAGGCATGAGGCATAAAGTTTCATGGAAAGTTGTCTCCTGGAAAGTATCTGGCATCCCAAAAACAGGTGTGTTTCAGATTCGTCCTTGCAATAGTTGGTGAATGGTTCTGCTTGCTTTCTTTCCATATTGTTTTATTATAGATGCCTCCAAGGAATGATTTGATAAATAGCTAATTCAGAATAAAGATTGCTCCCTGTCCTTCATCAGTGTCCTAGCCAGTCTTATCTGGGCTTGGAATCATAAGAATGTTACTCCTTCAGATGAAATGCCTCCAGTGTTGATAGTTAGAGATCAGGCATTGCAGTTAGCCAGATAGGAGCTGGAAAACTCAGGGCTAGTTCAAAATAGTAAACTTAGAATTCCCATTACAGACATAAATGGCAGCCTAAATTATATGATAGTAGAAATAAGGTGGGGTCCTGGGGTATGCGCAGTCAAAACTCTGCATCTCACCTCACCAAGCAGCCCAAGCCACGGTGGATGCAAGACCCCACCCCAATTATCCCACACTTATGCTTTGTTGTTTTCCATTTCTATTGTTCTTGCATCAATCGTTATCCAACAGTCATCTATCATGTAAAGTCTAGCTAATATCTGTTCATCATGTATCTTTCATCCTTGTATCTCTTTCTAGTTATCATCTTTTAAGTACCTATCAATAATGTATTATATGTCTAATGTCTGTACATTTTTACTTACCATAGTCTATTATCTATCTATTATGAATCTATTATCATCTACTTCCCCACGCACATATTATCTAGCTAGCTTGTAATCATTTGTAGCTTTGAACTTTTCTGTTCTGAAGCATGTATTATATTTTTCTTGTACAAACTCTAGGAACATGAAGGCTAAGGGTCAGAATAACTTTTATAGAACTTCCAATGTCTGCATAAGATTCTAAATTTCACCCTCAATAATGCCAACTAAAGCAGAAAGGAAATAAGAACACCAATGAATAGAATGGCATCATATTTTCTGTGTTGTTTACAGGCTATCTTGTATATAGGATTAATGTTGAAAGCATATGCACAACTTATCACCATAGTCCTTCACTATTCTGAATTTTGTAAGAATTCTCTTTGAACAATAAAGAAGACCTGAGTGGCCTCTTCTAGTCATTTTCAAATTTTTTACATGAAACAATCATATCAATCTGACTGTTTTAGTTACTATAGTTAAATCCAGCATACACTTGATCTAGGCAGATTAAAGCTAGTATTTGGAATTTCTTAAAAATTGAATGACTTGGCATGGTGGCACATACCTTTAATCCCAGCACTTGGGGGGCAGAGGTAGGCGGATCTCTGAGTTCGAGGACAGGCTGGTCTACAGAGTGAGTTCCAGGACAGCCAGAGCTACACAGAGAAACCCTGTC
>NC_034594.1:77934076-77939748 GCF_900095145.1 Mus pahari | reverse complement strand
TTGTTTTGGTATATGGAAATGACATAAAATTAGAAGTTCAGAGACTTTTTTGGGTATAGAATAGAGTTTATTTAGGGCATGGGGAGGAGAATTAACAGAGTAGTAGAGGCAGAGATAAAGGCAGAGAGGAGACAGTAATGAAGTAGAGGTCTGCCATGACCACGTGGAGAGAGGAGGGAAGGGAATGGGAAGAGATGGGTAGCAAGAGCATAAGAGGAATGAGAGCAAGAGTAAGAGCATAAGAGAGAGGAGGGAGCAAGCAGCCCCTTTTGTAGTGGGCCAAGCCTACCTGGCTGTTGCCAGGTAACTGTGGAGAGGAGCATACCTGCCTGTTGCTAGGTAACTGTGGGGGTGGAGTCCAGACAAAATACCAGCATTCCCCCATTTTGATTTAGCTTAAAAAGAAAAAAAAAATTACAAAGAGGTGATGGCAAAGCAGGAATAGGGTTGTTTTGAAATCTGGCTGCTTCATGCTGATGTTGAGGGAGTCATGTCTCTGGGGAATCTAGAGGGATGGGTAGGGGGGGATGTTTGTCTAGTCTTAAGAGAATTGGCAGTTTCCTTGCTGTCCACGGTCTGTGGAGCCATCTGAAGATAGGTTAGAAGGAACAGGTCCAGTAACTATAGATGGAGCATTTGAAGTTTGCTTCTCTGGAG
Source organism: Mus pahari (assembly GCF_900095145.1). Lineage (NCBI taxonomy): Eukaryota > Metazoa > Chordata > Mammalia > Rodentia > Muridae > Mus > Mus pahari. The sequence goes on along the minus strand of NC_034594.1, from coordinate 77,939,091 downwards.
CTGTCCTGAATATTGCAAGTGCCTGGACATGACAAGATATTGGAACACATTATTATAGGTAGAGATTAAAATTAAGTATGTTTGCGAGAAAGAAAATTTTTCTTAAGATGTACAATAAAAACCCAGATGAATCCCACCCTCTGGAATAGTTTAGGCAGATGTACTTATCTGGATGGAGTCTATTTGGACTATGAGCGGTAGATCTGAGTAGGCTTTCTGTAGCTTTTAAGTTATTAAAAGAGATAACATGAGTTAGCAACACGAGCCGTCTTTAACATGTGCCTTTTGTGGAGCAGAAGGAACCAGATTAAAAAGTTGGATCATATAGTAGAAAATTTTTTAGAGTTAGGCAAATTTATAGAAACTCAGAAAGTATCAGGACAGTAATATCCTTTACCATGTTTGTCTAAAAGATCAAACTCAAGTTGTCATATTTGACACTAGTCACTTGTACGTGTTGAGTCATCTAACTGGCCCTTCAATTTGCATTGCATGCACATGTTATATATCTGTTTAAATAAAGTGTTCTTAAACTTTGTAATACATAAATGGTTTCTTTGGACAAGAAAAATAGGTAAGAAATTGACTAAAGATTGATACAATCACTTAATTGTTCATCTTTCTCATATTTTATTATTTCCACATGACTTTTATCCATATAGATCACAATGCCAATTTAGATAAGTGGACATTTAAATAGATGAATGCTCATTGGCATCGAATTCACAACTTGTCCCTGGACAGTCCAGTTTCTCAGACCTTGTCTGTTCTTGATAAGCTAGTTAAAATAACCCAGTAAATTTTGAAATGCAGAAAAAGGAGATTTAGACAATGCAGCCTCATTGAGAAGAGGGATAATATAATCCATCTTCAGGGTTTTGACATTAAGATTAGTTTGAAGGAGAGACCATAATTTTGTAAATATAGGCAGACTTGATCAAGATAGCCCTACTGTCATTGGCTATCACTAGTTAGGTTTCAGTCTCATGGAAGTTTGCTATGTTGTAAATATTTTTCTAGAAGAAAATTTCTTTCTCTCTCTGGCCATGACTTTGGGATTTCTTCTTTCTCAGCATGAGGTTCCTGTGGGCAATTTTAATTGTTTGGATTAACTACTTCAAAAATCTAGTAGCACCTTTTTGAGCCAGGACATAGTGAAAAGAATCACAGAAACTTGGTTTTCTTGAGTATGAGTGTGGGGGTGGGGTTTAGGCTGAGGAGTGAAGTAAGAGAAGGAGGTAGTCACTGAGATCTTTTTCTCACTGTTATGGCTCTCTTTGTTTAAAATAATTGATATATTGACCTTGTAGAGTGGGTAGGGGTTTTCAAGGTGAGTGTGCATGTTTGGCTATGGCTGAAAGACAGGAAAAGATTCATTTACATGAAGAGGAATTCCCGGTGCTTGCTGAAGTTGTCCTTCTAGAGAGAGAGGAAGCTAAACCTGTAAATTATTCATCAAGCTACATGACTACTTCATGTGGAGTAGAGGTAGACTTTGCCAAGATATGTCTACTATGGCATGCAAGCCCAGAACACAGAGAGAGCAATCCTTACTCCTGCTGGTCTCATAATGGAATTTTCAAGGTGTGGACAGGTCATGACCTCTTTTTTCCTCCACTCCCACTTCCCTAGTTGCATAGTTCACTTTGTCCCACAAGCTAGTATTGAAAATGTAAGATAAGACTACTACTGTTAAAGCTCCACTTTTCAACATGGTCTTGTGCATAGAAGGGAGCTTTGTGCTGGGGCTGGGAACATGAATTTGTCAATAAAATGGCTTGCTGTACAAGTATAAAGGGTTATGTTCAGATCCCCAACACAGATGTAAGATTCTATCTTGCTATATGTCTGTATTCCAGCTGAGGGGAATGTTGAGGGAGAAATGGGGTTCCTTGGGGTCCACTAAGTAGCCATCTATACATACTGACCTTATCTCATATGTAATGTGCAAGTAATATAGAAAGACGCCAGTATCAGTCCCTAACCTCCACACACAAAAGCACCAGCGTGTACTTGTGTACACATGCCATCTCCCTTACACACACACACACACACACAGAGAGAGAGAGAGAGAGAGAGAGAGAGANAGAGAGAGAGAGAGAGAGAGAGAGAGAGAGAGAGAGAGAGAGAGATTCAATTACTATGAAGTTTAAAGGTATTTCTAAAAGGCAAGTATTTCCTAATTGTATATATTAATAAAAAAATGGTAATACAAAGATGAATTGTGGGTGCTTGATACAAATGTTTGGAAAGTAGCACAATGTGCATGACAAAGATTAAATGAATGAGGCAGCAAGAGAAATCTTAAAGGAACTCTGAGGAGAAAATGGTTTGGTGAATAATTTTTGTTAATTTCTTCAAATATTACACCCTGATGAACATTGGTTTTCCCTGTCAAATAATACGATCCTGTTTTATCAAATCAAGATCTAAAAGGAAGACCCTATAAGAAAAAAGACTACATGTGCATATTCCAGAATTTTAACATGCATAATAGTTAATAATTTCATCATAAAATCCACATCAGGTAATGAATAATTTCCTTACACAAAATTGACCCTTATAAATTCCTCACTATGGAAATTAGTAGCATGGCATCAACTACAGGTATATAATTAATTTCATTGAATTTGAAATGGAAATATTGAGACACAATAAATATTCAGTGACCCCATTATGATAATTCAAGTCACTGAATCCACCTGTGAAATTCTACAAAAGTTATATGGGTAGAATATTTTAGTGAGGATGGAAAGAAATCTTGCCAACTGGACAAATTTAACTCTTCATTCATTTTCCTCTAATTTAGCAATATTTTACAGTTATTTAATAAATGCCCATCATTTATTAGCCAAATGCAAGGAAAGGACATTTTTCTAAATGCCAAAACCACCAAGTATGAAAGGAAATTTTCTTTTCCTTGTGTCATTGTATCTCCACTGGGTTTTCCAGTCACAGATAGATGCTGATGACATTTTCCACATACTTGTCTATGATGTGTATCAGTTACTTTCACTGCTGCAACAATATCTCTTATAAAAAGCCAGCAATTTTAACTTATGGAGGGGAAATTTTTGATTCAGGTTTTAAAGGTTGTAGGTGTCTTTATTGAGAGATAGAACACACACAAACACACACACACACTCAGGGGGATGAGGAGGGAGGGTGTTGAGGGAGGATGTCGAGTGAGAGACATAGACAGACAGATTGAATCAGAGACAGAAAAAGAGAATGAAAGAGTGAGCAATTGGGAACAGGGAGAGGGAGGGAGAGAGAAAGAGAAAGAAGGGGAGAGTATGAAAATATATTTTGTAGTCCTCATTATGGTTTTGTTAGTCCAACAATGACTCTGCCACAATGGAAAAGTCAAGAATCTTGAAGTTGTTCAGTTCACAAGGAGGCAGAGTGTTTCAGCTGGTCTTCAGTCAGTGTTGGAGTCCCAAGAATTATGTTCTAACATCAGTAAAGTTAGCCTTCGGCAACAAAACATATCAACTTGCCAAAAATAAAAGTTTTTCTTTTAAAATAATCTGATCCAGGTCTGCCACTCATGTCTCTGTACAGAATTCTCATATCCAAAACATAGGCATAATAATTAGCAGAGTGAATATCTCCCAAGTAATATGAAGAGAATTTAATGATAACCAAAGCAGAAGAATTTGCATCAAGGATAAGAAAGTGAAGGTGCTGTTTGATATAAATGCAGTTTGATATAAAAGAATTTCAAGGCTATGGTAAGGAACAAAAGAAACACGATTGAGCTATAGCATGGAATAAGTTATTAGCATTTCTTTCTGATCAACCCTTAATAGAAGGGAAAATGCACATTGTTCATCCAAAGCCTTTTACAGGAGAATGTGTATAATCTTTGCATTGAATGGTTAGTAATGGGAGATGAAAATCTGTTGGCTTTGCAGGTGTTAAGTGGTTGTTAGAGTTTTACTGCTGTAAACAAACACCATGACCAAGTCAATTCTTATAAGAACAACATTTTAATTGAGACTCACAGGTTCAGATATTCAGTCCACTATCATCAAGGTAGAAGCATGGCAGTATGCAGGCAGGCATGGAGAAGGAGAAACTGAGAGTTCTGAATCTTCATCTGAAGTCCCCTAGGAAAAGACTGACTTCTAGACAGCTAGGATGAGGGTATTAAAGTTCACACCCACAGTGACACACCTAGTACAACAGGGCCACACCTCCTAATACAGTCACTCCCTGGACCAAGAATATACAAACCATCATCATGGTATGAGAATGCATGCTATTTACATGTGCCTTCCACATAAAGAAACACTGAGTTTGTTACTTCTCTTATTCTCCAGGTGCCAAAAAATAATCAGGATCTACCCTAACTTAGAGAGAAATGGGGCTTCTAGAGTAGGATCTGTATGTACTTACTAATAAGATTGATGACCTGTGTTTGAGCCTTGAAAAATAGAGAGGCAGAATCAACTATCCCAAGTTGTCCTCAAACCTCCACATATATGTATCATGAAGCCACAACATGAATAACTAAATATGAAAATAATAATAAGAGTCAGTTCTTTACAGATAATTGTCTTCTTCTTTCCATACTGTCAGAACATGGCAGAGCGAAAAGCTCCCAGGATCTTATTTGAGACTTCTGTTTTTGCTCTGAAGTTATTCTGATAAAACTGCTTACAAAGTAGTCTGTTCACCAATCCAAAAGTAAATAGCTTAATAGTGTTTGGAATGAAGCCTTTGATCATTAGCCTTACAGAGCAAGTGTTCATATCTGTAATCCAAATGAGTATATCTTTAAAGGAGTTTTATGAGCTGTTAAATTCTTCTCATAAAGAAAACCTCTACATTAACAACAGCAATGATCTGTCCAAAGATTTCAAGATGTTATATGCTTTATGGTACCTCCAAGGAGCATAAAAACCATAAAGGATTGTAAACATTGACTTTCGGTTAATGAAAATTTTCAGCTAGGTTGGATAACGATAGACAAAACGAAACATGTGTGTGTGTGTGTGTGTGTGTGTGTG
>NC_034594.1:77929803-77933166 GCF_900095145.1 Mus pahari | reverse complement strand
GAGAGAGAGAGAGAGAGAGAGAGAGAGAGAGAGAGAGAGGAAGTAAAAACCCCTCTTCTGTATCTCAGCATGCCCCCTTTTTGTCTTCTGATAATATACTAAAGACTTAGCAGATCTGTACTGTCTTTTGCCTGTTAATGTTAATGTGAGTGGGCTGATGTCTACCTTTTCCCACCTTGGATATAGTCTAATATAATAGCACAAGCCCATTTTTCTTATTTATGTTTTATTATTTTAAGTAATCACTTATATAACATTACTTATATAGGAAGGCCAGAACTTGGAGAAATGACTTAGTGATGGTTAATGTTTCTAAGTCCAATTCTGTGACAACAGACACATAGAAAGGAGGAACAATAAGGCTCTCTGACCAAATGGATTAGCCCAATTGGAAATTTTATGTGCAGGGAGAGATTCTGTCTCAAAAGATAAGTAACAATAGAGGAAAACACTGAACATTAGCTTCCACATAATCATGTGCACACACACACATACACACACACACACACACACACAGATACTCTGAGAGAAAGATGAAAACAGAAACAGAAACAGAAACAGGCAGAGAAGTATTCCTAAGACTTATTCCTAAAACTGGAGATATTAAAACTCTGGGACTCAATTTCCCCTTAGCTATTTCTGGACCTGTATACCACACATTGAAGTGCTCAAGCCACTGCATATCTTTGGTTCAAGTCTAGTTTATGGACAAAGAGGATTAAAGTCAAACAAGAAATGTATTAAGTCAGCTTTAAATTAGAAAAAAAAATTCTAAATCACACCAGGAGAAGCTGAGAGAACCTGGTAATTACTTAATCCTTGAGGCTGGATGACTCAACAAAAGAATAATGTCATAACCAGGGTGGGGTGGGGAAATCTGACAACCTGCAGTTACTCACTCCACAAGGCTGGGTCCTCTGCAGTTCAGCTCTGGAAGGCAGGAAGTTTTCTCTAGAGTTCCTGCTCCACATCTGCAGTGGAGGTCTGGGGAAAAAGCTGGTCCTATTTTCATCGAAGGAAGCAGCAGCAGCAACAAGACAAGTCTACTCCATGCTAGTGGGAGTGGGAGGTCAGGGCAGCAATGGGACAGAGACATTCCTTCTGAAATTGCCTATTTCTCTGAACAGGGTAAGGCTGCCCATGCTGTGGGCGAACCTTCACACATAAAAGACAATCTGAACACTTTTTTATGCAAGGACCACTACTCAGCAAGTATGATTTGTGACAATCTGAAATTAAAACCAACCTTCTTACAAATTTTGGATATGATATGGCTTTTCCATTGTAAAAGCCAAACACCTTCTTCTCACTGGATATTCAAAACAGTGCTCAGCAAAACCCACATTACTTTTGCTAACATGAATTCCACCTCTATAACTACAAATTCAAATTAAAAACAAAAGAATTCAGTGAATTGTCAGGCTATTTGAAAGTGAATAAACATGTGCTTCATGCCAGAAATACAATGTATTGACTCTTATTTGTCCTGATAAATCAACTTTTCTACTCTAGAGTGGGACTAATATCTACCTCAGAATCAAAAAGAATAGATGAAATATTTCCTGGTGACAACATACATTGAGAATTTTGTCAAAGATTACAAAACTGATTTTATTACTGCTCAGATCTCATACACAGTATAAACATTCTTCTTATTTAAGAATTTAACAAGGTTTCTGTTTTGGCAGATGTTTCCTTTAGTTTTTGTTCCATCCTTGTCAGAGCTTGATTTTCCTAAAATCTGTTGCAATGTGTCACAGGTGGTCTAATTGCAATTGTGACAATGGGGCTACAGATGTGTGCTGCAGTCATAACACTATGGTAGATACTTGGAATCTGTTTTTTGTGGTTAATCCCATAGGAGCTATTTCTCCAGGACTGAACCACTGGCTGCAAAGCATGTGACAAAGCTAGAAAGAAAGAACTCTGAAATTTACGTAATTCAGCATATCTAGATGATAGTTACTAGGTCAACAGTTCTCAACTTGTAGGTCATGAACCTTTGGAGGGAGGGTCACACACAGGTGGCAGGGCCAGGTAGATCTCTGTGAGTTTGAGATCAGACTGGTCTGCAAAGAGAGTTGCAGCACAGCCAAGACTACACAGGGAAACTGTCTCAGAAATAAAAGAACCAATAAAAAATAAACCAAGATGCATTTTGTTTGTGATAGTCAGTGTTGTCCCCTGGTCTCCAAATACAGCCACATATCTACATATGCTCAAACACAGAAGGACATTTTCACACACACACACACACACACACACACACACACACACACACACACACACACACAAGTACATAAAAGAAACTGGGTACAGATGTTTTGACTTCGGATAACTAATGAAGTTATCTGTAGGCTATCAGNTCACTTGTGTCCCTTGTTACATACAGGTACCAAAAGGGACACACATATGATTCTAGTGATTTCTACTTTACTGAATGAGAAGGGAAGTACTCATCTCTGAACTCTGTGATAGTAAACCTTGACACTAATAATATACCTTTCTATCCTTGTTAAACTCAGAATCCTCACATACTCATTTGATCACTACTTATCTCATCATGTGGTGGTGATAAAATGATAAATAAACAGGAAAATGGGCCAAGAGTGTCACTGGAGCACACAAATGATGACTTTAAATTTTATATAAGCCCCCATCATGTATGTATTAACTGAAACTGAAGATATCAGCTCATGAACTTTGGGAAGGTCATGAAACACTTGCACATCTGGAAGGGAAGGGAGAGGCTAATTAACATTCCTCAGACCACTGGGATGGGGGAAGATCAGGAACTGACGTGCACGTGGGGACACATTCCACAGGATAGACACACTGGCCACCTTCAGATAAGGGAAATCCTTGCCACCTCATTCCCTAAAGACCAATCAGTTTAAAAAGTCACACTGATCTGCCAATCACATTGTTCCTAATGGTGTGTGGTTGACAATTCACCTTTGGTCCAGGACAACCCCAACACATTGGAACAATAAATTCCTCTTGCCTTTTGCATGGATTCCCAGCTTGGAGTGGTTCACTCAAGGGGTCCCCAGTAAGCTAAGGCTCGACAATGTCTTACCTTTGGTGCTTTGGCCAGGAATCTGACCTTCTGAGGGAACACACTGGAGCACTGAATTGGAGGTCTTGAGCAGGTAGGTACCTCAGGTTTTCTGTCTGTCTTGCTGTTTGTCAAAGTCTGAGTCCATAAGCCTGTCTGTAAAACTTCTTTATAGAAAACGAATGAGATATACACTGAGAAGGACTTCTTCAAGTGTTATACCTAAAAAGATATGACATGGATAGTATAGAAATCATCTTAAAACTCCATTATGTGAAGGCAAAAAAAAAAAAAAAAAAAAAAAA
>NC_034594.1:77927319-77929153 GCF_900095145.1 Mus pahari | reverse complement strand
CTCTCTTTCATAATAATACCAGAGCTTTAAGTGCAGGAGTTGCATCAGTTAAGACTGAACAGGAAATATTAATTTTGACTGTTTGTGGGATTTTTTCTCTCTCTCTCTGTCTCTCTCTCTCTCTCTCTCTCTCTCTCTCTCTCTCTCTCTCTCTCTCTCTCTCTCTCTCTCTCTGATATCTATCTAATGCAAATGTAAGTTTCTTCAAAATATAATGTGGACTACATTTATCTGTGTGTATAAGAACAAATATTAAGAATGCAGTTAGGAATTATCCTACTTTATCTAGCAAAATTTAGTTTATTTAGATTTATCAAAAATGTGGTTGTAATGAGTTTGATGATTTCTTCAGCCCTGGGTAGTTGGTTAGGTATCCCATACCAGGCATGATTTCCTTTTAGTTGAGTGAATCTTAAGTACAATTAAAGAGCTTTTGGAAAATACCAAGTTATGCATATCACTAGTAAATCTTTGTTAATTTTGAACTATGCTGGTCATTGTTATGACTCATAGGCATAATGACTATATAAAATTTTTGGTTGATTTCCTCCTTTGGAAACCAACCCTAAGCCTACTAATACCATGAAAGCTACCCCTCAAGGAAAAGGCTTTCAGTCCTGTTCAAGAGGCTCTAGTACCTGTGTCTGAAGTATATAATAACTTTACCATTAGCTATTCATTTACCTCTTGAAAGAATAGGCTAGTAAGGGCAATGGCAATAGTTTGTAATGATTGGGGAGTCTATTAGCAAACCGCGAAAAACAAGTCAAAAGTGAGCTTCTCATATCTTGTGTAAGAATTTTCCTGTATAGTCTTTGGCTCCTGAAGAGAGCACTGTCAGCAAAGATGAGATAACTTCAATTAATGTATGAATATATATTTAGACACAGAGTTATACACATAATTACTTTTAGGTAGATGAATAGATAGTAGTAATATCCTTAATGAGTTTCTCATACACTGACTGATATTTGACACTTGTCTCTCATTTTTCTATACTTATCTCCCTCCCCACACTTTATTAGAGCCCTTTCCTGCTTCTGACATTTTTCCACTAAATCACTTACCACACATATTCTGTTAGTCTCCCAAATTCTCTGGCCTTGAAAATTTTTTTTGTAGTTTTATTCATTGTTTTCTGTATTAACTCTAAGATATATTCTCACCTTACATATCCTAGATTTTAAAATAGTAACCACAAATGAAAGAAATCATGTAATGTTTATCTCTGTGTGTCTGGGTTACTTCATTCATTATGATCTTTCCTAGTTCCAGGTATTTATGTTAAAAATTCATGATTTCATTTTTCTTTATAGTTGAATAAACTTTCCTACTGTATATATACCACATTTTCATTATCTAATCAATAATTGAAGAACATTTAGGTTATTTTTATTTTCTAACTATTATGAACAGTGCAGCAAAGACTAAGTATCTGTGGAATATAATATCAAATTCTTTGAGTATATGCCAAGAACTTCTGCAACTGATTCATATCCTGGATTTATTTTCAGCTTATTGAGAGCTCTCCATAACTTATTTTTAGAGTGGCTATACCAGTTCACAATTCCAATAGTTGTGATTGAAAGCTCTCGTTTCTCTTCAGTTCTTTCTTATGTCAGTTGTACAGTAGATGTTTGCAATTCTGACCAGGGTACGATGAAATCTCAAATTTTTGACTGGCATTCCTCTTATTGCTGAGAACAAGGAATAGTTTTGTGTATTTCTTAGACATATATATGTAATCATGTTAGTACTTTGTTCTACTTGTCTACATGTCTGGTGTGTGTGTGTGTGTGTGTGTGTGTGTGTGTGTGTGTGTGTGTGTGTGTGT
>NC_034594.1:77924059-77927304 GCF_900095145.1 Mus pahari | reverse complement strand
GTGTGTGTGTGTGTGTGTGTGTGTGCTTTTCTATGACTATTTTTTCTTTGTATGCCTTTTGATTTGATACTTTGAGGTCTTTGTATATAATGCATATTAGCCTTCCATCTGGAATTTTTATAGGTAATGAAGTTTATCACTTATTTGTGGGTTTCCTCTTCAACTTCACAAGTATTGCTTGCTTATTTAGCTGTCTAGAAACTTTTGAAATGCAATCCAACTTCTGAATTTTTAGCCTTAATTTTTGTTCAAGTTGGAGTCCTATCCAAAAACTACTTTCCTATAGGTCTATCATGTAAGAAGGTTCTGACTACATTTTCTTTGAGCAGTTTGGGTGTTTTAGGTTTCACATTTAGATATTTTATGCATTTGGGGTTAGTTTTTCTGCAAGGTAATAGATACCTTATTTCATTCTTCTTCATGTGACCATCCAATTGTTCAGCACTATTTGTAGAGATGATTTATTTCCTCCATTGTATGTCTTTGGCATTATTGTAAAATAGGAAATAGCTGAAATTACACATGCTCATAATTGTGCCTTTGATTTTTTTATTGCTCTATGTGTTTTTAAATGTTGTTTTGTTTTGTACCATTATCAATTTTTTTTATCATAAATGGCCCATAATATGTCTTAAAATCTGGACAAGTAAACCCTTGATCATTGCACTTTTTTAACCAAACTGTGTTGGGTATCTTGGAATTTTGTAACATTTTATGAAATTCAGCATATGTTTTCATAGTTCTGTGAAAAATGAGATGGGGATTTTGATTAGGATTATACTGAAACTATAAATGGTTTTTGGTAAAATGTTCATTTTCACAACACGAATTCTATCATTTCATGAGCATCGGTTATCTTTCTGTTTTCATGGATTTGTTTCTTTCTACGAAAGTATAATGATTTTATTGAAAATCTTCCTCCTTGGTTATGTTTATATCTTTTAATTTTATTTTGTTTGAGGCATTTGTGAATGGAGTATGTTTGTGATCTACATTTGTATGTTTCTTGGTGAGGTATAGGCAAGGTATTGATTTGTATAAATTGAATCCATATTCTGCACATCAATAAATTTGTTTAAGTTTTAGATATTTTTCTGATAGAATTTTTGAGATTTTATGTATACTTTTATATCTGTAAATAGGGATCATTTACTTTCTTTTCCTATTTGTATGCCTTTAGTTGGTTTCTTTCCTTACTGCTACTTCTAGGACTTTCACGACAATAATGAAAAGAAATAGGGATAGTGGACTGGCCTGTCCCGTGTGAGATTTCAGTATGATTGCTTAAAAATCTCTTCATTAAGAGTGATGTTGGCTGTGGACTTTTCATGTATAGATTTTGTTACGTTTATATATATTCCCTTTTGTCCCTCCTCTTGAACTTTGTGTGAAAGCACATTGACTTTTGTCAAATTTTCTTTTATATCATTGAGATAATCATGTAATTTATGTTTTTAAGACCTTTTGTGATATATTACATTTATTGATGGGTGTGTTGAACTAAACCTGTGTTTCAGTGATAAAACCAACTTAGTTGTAGTAGGTAATCTTTTTGATGAATATCTATATTCAATTTTCATGATTTTTTTTTTGAGACAGTGTTTATCTGTGTAGCCCTGTCTGTCCTGGAACTCACTTTGTAGACCAGGCTGGCCACGAACTCAGAAATCCTCCTGCCTCTGCCTCCCAAGTGCTGGGATTAAAGGTGTGTGCCACCATGCCCGGTCAATTTTCATGATTTTTTATTAAGATTTTTGAGTATCCTTCATTCATCAAGATATTTCACTGTAATATTCTCTCTCTCACTCTCTCTCTCTCTCTCTCTCTCTCTCTCTCTCTCTTTCTCTCTCTCTCTCTCTCATCTTTGCTTGGTTTTCATATTGTTTCATGGGACTTTAGAATCTCCTGTTTCTACTTTTCTTTTTCATAGTTTAGAAAGTATTGGCCCTTATGATTGGTTTCCAAGGGCCCAGAATATAACAATATATAAACTACTTGGGTATGAGAAAGTTTTCTAGTAATATGAAAAAAAATATGAGAAAGTTTCCTTATAATATTAGAATAGCACAGAATATCAGGCTAGTCATTTAACAATGACCTAGGCCTTATCCTTTTACCTAAGCCTTAACATTCCATCTAGGCCTCAATACTTTACCTAGGTCTTAACAGGAATGAGTCATGGCAATTCTATTTTATCAGTATCACCATATTCTGCCAGTTATTACTAAACAAGTTCCTAAACATAAGGAACATAAGGTCAGAAATCAATGGATCAGAAGAAAATACATTTCTTTGTATAGTTATTCACAATAAGCTTTAACCCTAACCAAACAAATACCCAGCAGTACTTCCTGTACTTATATATAATCTTTTACTATATTATTTTTTTATAAGCTGCCCCTTGGATGGACCCCAACATAAGAGAGACATCTACACTAGTATAAGAAGATTTCCATTTTGAGTAAAGCTCAAGTAAAGTTTAAGTTGCTAAGACATCCCTGAGAACTGATATACTATTGGATAGAAAGAGAAATGTATTTTGGTAACTGATATCATATTCTTGAGAACTATAATGTCACTTTACATGGCAAAAAAATATTCTACTGAATATTGAGAGCAGAGTTACCCTTTGGGTTGTTGGGTGTCCCTGATGTGATCATATTAGTCTCAAAGTGATCAGAGTTGCAAGAAAAGAAGGCAGGATAAAAATGGAATTTGAATTGATTCTAGAAGAATGGGGTAAAATCCAAGGCACACCAGGAATACTGAGAATCTGTGAAAAGTGAAAGAACAGGTTCTCCTGTTTCTAGAAGAAACCTCCTTGATTTTAACTTATGATAACTGTAGACTACTAAGCGCCAAAAGAATAAAATAATCCTTTAAAAGAAAGAAAGAAGGAAAGAAAGAAAGAAAGAAAGAAAGAAAGAAAGAAAGAAAGAAAGAAAGAAAGAAAGGAAGGAAGGAAGGAAGAAAAAATAGGATTAGTTGTACTTTGTTTGAATGTCTGATAAAATTTTGCTCTGAATCAAACTGAATCTGTAGGACCCCTCATGAGGGAACTCCCTCGGGTCCGCAGGTCACAGGAATGAGGGAGTCCCTCAGAAACAGAGAAGCCAACTTGTAGTAAACACACAAGGTACTTTAATGGCAGAGCTCTGGGTGGACTCGTATCTCACGCAGGAGACAGAGGAGTCGACCCAGACCCTCAGAAGTAAGGGGTTTTTATAGGGTTAGGGTTAGGGTTA
>NC_034594.1:77910501-77923376 GCF_900095145.1 Mus pahari | reverse complement strand
TAAGAGAACAAAGGCTCTTTACTAGCCACATTCCTAATGATCTAGAGAACAGGTTTTGGGGAAGTGTTAAAGTTGGAGCTCTACAAATCCAGACTCAATTTTTAGCTAAACATTAGTTTTGGTTTTTGTTTGTTTGTTTGTTTGTTTTCCTTTTACGGTTTCAATCTCCTTCTGTCATTATTTTATAGGCTAATTTAGGTTCATGGCATCTTTTTGCTTTAATTTTGGTAGCATGAACAAATCTAAAAATTCATTTATTTCATTTGGGTTTTCTAGCTTACTGGACTATATGATCTTTTAAAATATTCTCTTATACTCTCACCATTGTCTTTGATTGTGATGTGGTCAATTATAATGTTTCTCAATTTACTTCTGATTCTATTACTTTGGATTCACTTTTCTTTCTTTCTTTTGATTAGTTTGGCTAAATTTCTTTATCTTCTCAAAGAACAAGCTGTTAGATTGATTCTTTTCTTTTTCTTTCCAACAATCTTTTATTAGGTATTTTCTTCATTTACATTTCAAATGCTATCCCAAAAGTCCCCATATACCCTTCCCCCTCCCTGCTACCCAACCCACCCACTCTTGCTTCTTGCTCCTGGTGTTCCCCTATACTGGGGAATATAAAGTTTGCAAGACCAAGGGGCCTCCCTTCCCAATGATGGCCAACTAGGCCATCTTCTGCTACATATGCAGCTAGAGACATTAGCTCTGGGGGTATAAGTTAGTTCATATTGTTGTTCCACCTATAGGGTTGTAGACCCCTTCAGCTCCTTCGGTACCTTCTCTTGATCCACCATTGGGGGCCCTGTGTTCCATCCAACAGATGATTGAGAGCATCCACTTCTGTGTTTGCCAGGCACTGGCATAATCTCAAATGAGACAGCTATATCAGGGTCCTGTTACCAAAATCTTTCTGGTATATGCAATAGTGTCTGCATTTGGTGGCTGATTTGGGGAATGATCCCTGGGTGGGGCAGGCTCTGAATAGTCCTTCCTTCTGTCTCAGCTCCAAACTTTGGGACTGTAAATCCTTCTATGGGTATTTTGTTCCCTATTATAAGTAGGAATTAAATATCCACACTTTGCTCTTCCTTCTTGATTTCATGTGTTTTGCAAATTGTATCTTGGGTATTCTACATTTCTGGGCTAATATCCACTTCTCAGTGAGTGCATATCATGTGGGTTCTTTTGTGATAGGGTTACCTCACACAGGATGATACCATCCAGATCCATCCGTTTGCCTAAGAATTTCATAAATTCATTATTTTTAATAGCTGAGTAGTACTCTGTGTAAACGTACCACAGTTTCTGTATCCATTCCTCTGTTGAGGGACATCTGGGTTCTTTCCAGCTTCTGGCTATTATAAATAAGGCTGCTATGAACACAGTGGAGCATGTGTCCTTATTAGCTGTTGGAATATTTTCTGGGTATATGCCCAGGAGAGGTATTGCTGGATTTTGCGGTAATACTATATCTAATTTTCTGAGGAACCACCAGACTAATTTCCAGAGTAGTTGTACAAGCTTGCAATCCCATCAACAATGGAGATTATTCCTCTTTCTCCATATCCTCTCCAGCATCTGCTGTCACCTGAATTTTTGATCTTAGCCATTCTGACTGGTGTGAGNTGGAATCTCAGGGTTGTTTTGATTTGCATTACCCTGATGATTAAGGGTGTTGAACATATTTTGAGGTGCTTTTCAACCATTCGATATTCCTCACTTGAGAATCCTTTTTTAGCTCTGTGCCCCATTTTTAATGGGGTTATTTGCTTTACTGGAGTCTGTCTTCTTGAGATATATATATATATATATATATATATATATATATATATATATATATTAGATATTAGTCCTCTATCTGATTTAGGATTGGTAACGATCCTTTCCCAATCTGTTGGTCTCCTTTTTGTCTTATTAACAATGTCTTTTGCTTTACAGAAGCTTTCCAATTTTATGAGGTCCCATTTGTCAATTCTTGATCTAAATTCTTTCTTTATTTCTTCCTTGACCAAGTTATCTTTGATTAGAGTGTTGTCCAGCTTCCATGTGAATGTTTGATTTCTATTATTTATGTTGTTATTGAAGATCTGATAGGATTCATGTGATAATTTTAATATTTTTGCACATTTTGAGGTCTGCTTTGTGACCAATTATATGGTCAATTTTGGAGGAGGTGCCGTGAGGTGCTGAGAAGAAGGCATATTGTTTTGTTTTAGGATAAATTTTCTGTAGATATCTGGTAAATCCATTTATTTCATAACTTCTGTTCGTTTCCATGTGTCTCAGTTTAGTTTCTATTTCCAGGATCTCTCCATTGATGAGAGTTGATTGTTGAAGTCTCCCCCTATTATTGTTTGAGGTGCTATGTGTGCTTTGAGCTTTCCTATAGCATCTTTAATGAATGTGGAAGCCCTTGAGTTTGGAGCATAGATATTCAGAATTCAGAGTTCATCTTGGCAGATTTTAACATTGATGAGTATGAAGTGCCCCTCGTTGTCTTTTTTTTGATAACTTTCATTTGGAAGTTGTCTTAGTCAGGGTTTCTATTCCTGCACAAACATCATGACCAAGAAGCAATTTGGAGAGGAAAAGGTTTATTTGGCTTACATTTCCATACTGCTGTTGATCAACAAAGGATGCAGGACTGGAACTCAACTAGATCAGAAAGCAGGAGCTGATGCAGAAGCTATGGAGGGATGTTCTTTACTGGCTTGTTTCCCCTGGCTTGCTCAGCCTGCTCTCTTATAGAACCCAAGACTACCAAACCAGAGATGGCACCACCCACAAGGGGACCTCCCATTTGATCACTAATTGAGAAAATGCCTTATAGCTGGATCTCCTGGAGGCATTTCCCCAACTGAAGCTCCTTTGTCTGTGATAACTCCAGCTGTTTCAAGTTGAGACAAAACTAGCCAGTTCAGAAGTTGATTTTATTTGACATTAGAATGGCTACTCCAGCTTGTTTCTTCGGACCATTTGCTTGGAAAATTGTTTTCCAGCCTTTTACTTTGAGGTAGTGTCTGTCTTTGTCCCTGAGTTCGGTTTCCTGTAAGTAGCAAAATGTTGGGTGCTGTTTGTGTAGCCAGTTTGTTAGTCTATGTTTTTTTATTGGGGAACTGAATCCATTGATATTAAGAGATATTAAAGAAAATTAATTGTTGCTCCCTTTTATTGTTGTTGGTAGAGGAGGGATTCTGTTCTTGTGGCTGTCTTATTTTAGGTTTGTTGAAGGATTACTTTCTTGCTTTTTTAGGGTGCAGTTTCTGTCCTTGTGTTGGTGTTTTCCCTTTATTATCCTTTGAAGGGCTGGATTTGTGGAAAGATATTGTGTGAATTTGGTTTTGTAGTGGAATACTTTGCTTTCTCCATCTATGTTAATTGAGAGTTTTGCTGGATATAGTAGCCTGGGCTAGCATTTGTGTNCTCTTAAGGTCTGTATAACATCTGTCCAGGATCTTCTGGCTTTCATTGTCTCTGGTGAGAAGTTTGGTGTAATTCTAATAGGTCTACCTTTATATTTTACTTGACCATTATCCCTTATGACTTTTAATATTCTATCTTTATTTAGTACATTTGTTGTTCTTATTATTATGTGTCAGGAGGAATTTCTTTTCTGGTCCAGTCTATTTGGAGTTCTTAAGGCTTCTTGCATGTTCATGGGCATCTCTTTCTTTAGGTTAACGGAAGTTTTCTTCTATACTTTATTTGAAGATATTTGCTGGCCCTTTAAGTTGAAAATCTTCATTCTCCTCTACTCCTATTATCTGTAGGTTTGGTCTTCTCATTCGGTCCTGGATTTCCTGGATGTTTTTAGTTAGGGTCTTTTTGTATTTTCATTTTCTTTGATTGTTGTGTCCTTGTTCTCTATAGAATCATCTGTATCTGTTATTCTCTCTTCCATTTCTTGTATTCTGTTATTGATGCTTGAATCTATCATTCCTGATTTCTTTTTTAGGGTTTCTATCTCCAGAGTTGTCTCCCTATGGGCTTTCTTTATTGTTTCTACTTCCCTTATTAGACCTTGGATTGTTTTGTTCAATTCCATTACCTGTTTGGTTGTATTTTCCTATAATTCTTTAAGGGATTTTTGTGTTTCTTCTTTAAGAGCTTCTACTTGTTTAGCAGTATTTTCCTATAATTCTTTAAGGGATTTTTCTGCTTTCTCTTTAAGGCCTTCTACCTGTTTAGCCATGTTCTCCTGTATATTTATTAATTTCCTTCTTAAAATCCTCTCCCAGCATCATGAGATATTATTTTAAATCTGAATATTGCTTTTCAGGTGTGTTGGAGTATCAAGGACCCGCTGTGGTGGGAGTGCTGGGTTTTGATGCTGCTGAATGGACTTGGTTTCTGTTAGTAACATTCTTACATTTGCCTTTTGCCATCTGGTAATCTCTGGGGTTAATTGTTATAGCTATCTCTGGCTGGAGCTTGTTCCTCCTGTGATTCTGTTAGCTTCTGTCAGTACTCCTGGGAGTCCAACTCTCCCCTGAGTCTCAATGGTCAGAGTACTGTCTTCAGGCAATCTATCCTCTTGCAGAGAAGGTGCACAGATGTCTGGATCTCAGCTCTGCCTCCTGGCTGAAGATGAAGGCCCAAATGGGGCTCTGTTCCAGAACCTAAGTTGCTTCTGCAGTCACTGCACTTTCCTGAGCATACTGGTCTCTGAGGGACCTGGGATATAAGATCATATTTCTTTTCACAGGTTTTATTTGTTTATTTATTTATACTTCATTAGTTTCTGCTCAGATTTTTTTTTTCATTTTTTCCATTGACTGAGTTTAGATTTTGTTCCTGACATTTAAATTTTTATGTGCATTTTTGTGGGATTTCTTTGTCTTTTGTTCTGACTTTAAATTATGAGATTGAGGTGAGAACAAATACTTCACAGGTTGAAATAAATCCATAACAATGTTCCTTTTATGATAAGAGTACTTTTTACAGTTAAAACAACTTACTTGTTGCTAAATTCTAGCTAAGAGATAAATCCATTATTGTGTGTCAAGCCTCTTTTTGCAATCCACAGTGTGTTCCTGTTCTGATTCAGGCTGCTTTTAACCCCCATTCAATGATGCATATCTTTGCCATTGTTACTGCTTTTAAGCCCATTGACAAGATGCACATTCTTCCTTTGCTCCTTTCCTTTTTATTGTACCTTTTAACAGTGAATAACAAACAGTTCTCTCAGTCCCTCTGAACTCTTTATCTTCCATATAAAAAGAACTTCAAGAAGTCAGGCAGCCTGCTCTAGCAAACCCCAATTTAGGGGATACAGTCAGTCAATCTAGAGTGCACTTGCTTTAATGGGACTAGGCGCTTTTTTTTTTTTTTTTTTTTTTTTTTTTTTTTTTTATTTACATTTTTTTTTTTTTTTTTTTTTTTTTTTTTGTTAAATCGCAGGATTAATAAATTGTGAACACCTAGATATATAAATTTCTCTTTTAGGATTGCTTTCAATGTGCCCCAGAGTTTTTATTGCATTATGTTTTCACATTTATTTAGTTCCAGGAAATTTTCCTTTCTTTCTTGATTTCTTTAAATCACTCATCATACAGTAATGATTCTTTATCCTCCATGAAAGAATTTTTGCATTTACTAGATATTTGGTTTTCTGTCAATTTTAACCATTAAATTATAACAATCACTTATACCAACTATAAGCATTGAACATTATGATCAGATAGGATACACTGAGTTATTTCAATCATTATGTGTTTGTAAACATTTGGTTTATGTTGTCTTCTGATGTTTTCTAATTTAGAGAAGTTTTCCATCCCTGAAACTGATATTCTTCATCCAACAATGCTATACCCACTCCATCAAGGCCACATATCTGAATAGTCCTGCTTCCTATGAGCTAAGAATTCAAACGCAAGAGTATTTGGAGGTCATTAGGATTCAAACCACAATGGATTTCATTGTTTAATTGACATTTGATGGTGGTATTTGTGTTCTCAGTGTATTGTTATTTTAATGTTTTAATAATTACAGCTATTTTTAGGATCTTGTCTAAACTCCTCCCCAGAGTTAGTTAGCAACAACCAGTTGTGCCTGACTCACTATAAATGGGGCTAGTTCCCCTTCCTCTCTCTAATGTCCATCTTCTTGCTCTAACTCTTTCCTCTTCCTTCTGCTCCCTCTCTCTCCCCATTCTGCTATCCCTTTCCTTCTCATTTTACTGCTTATAGCCAAACTCTACTCCCCCTCCCTCTCTCCCTCTCTGTTTCTACTGCCCTTTCAGATCCCCTCCCCATACCCCTGAATAAACTCTACTCTATACTATATTGTCATTTGGCTGGTCCCCCACAGGGAAAGGATGCCTTAACATGGGACCACAGAGGCACCCTTTCCCCACACCTGACTGCACATCTACCAAATATATTCCTTCTCCCCTTATCTTTTTATAAAACACAACAGCTATGATATTCTTTCTAAAGAATTTCAGATATACTTATTATTGCTTTCAGTCAAAAATATTGTTTCCTCATTTTCTTTAGATTTGTTTATTGAGGCTTATATTTTTAGGATGTTTAGATCATCTAAATTTTTTCATTCCCTTTTAGCTATGTTGGTAAGTTTTTTGAGTATAGTATTCTAGGATGGTTTGCATTGTCTTTTGGGACTTGGACTTCATTATTAATCCTTGCTCCAGGATTTTCTTACTTTCTAAGTTTCCAAGGATAAATCAGCTACTGTATTGATAAATTTTCCTTTATATGTAACTGGAATATTATATTTTTTCCTCTTGAAATTTTTAAAATACACTTCCCTTGCTCTGTGTACTTAATGTTTTGACTTCAATATACCATGAAGATTTTCCCTTTTGCATTTCTCCTATTAGACGTTTTATATGCTTCTTAGATCCATATAGTATGTCTTTGCTTAGGTTGGGGAGATTTAATCCTGTGATCTTATTAAAGTTCTGGAATATGCCATTGGATACCTCATCCACTTTTATAATTTAAAACAGTTGTCTTCCCATAGTGTCCCACATTTCCCATATGTTTCTTTACTATTTTATTTTTAATTTTTCACATTTTTGTTCATTTTGTCTATACCCTCTACTTTATATTTGAATCCTGATATTAAGCCTTCTGCTTTATCCATTCTAGTTCTAAGGTTTTCATTTCGATTTTCTAGTAGATTTATTGGATTTTTCTTCTTCATTTCAGCTTAACTCTTCAATACACAGATGGCCCATCCTAAGAAAAGATATTTCCTCATTTTTGTGGTTATCCCCAGACTATTTTTTGGACCGGGGTTTCATGACTCTGCTCTGGATTTTATGGTCTGTTTCTAGAGCTGGTATCTTATGACTCAATTTCTGGAATTTATGGTCAATTTTACTGAAGCTGGTACCTAGCGGCCATTTTTTATGTCAGGCCTGGTCTTTACAATGGAGACAAATGGGGTCCATAACTGGAGAAAAATAAAGTTTGCACTGTTCTTACCATTTTAAAAAATCATTAGTATATTTATTTGTATGTATATGGAGTATGTGTGTATATGTGTGTTTGTTTACATGATGAATGTTAAAGTACACAAGATAAGTAGCTTGTGTCTCAGGGTATATGTGGATGATTTTCTCACTTTCCACTTGGTTTGACAAGGTTTTCTAGTTACTTTCATTTCAGCAGTGCTGCATACACCAGAATATGTGACCAGAAATATTCTGTGAATGCTCCTGTCTTCCTTTGTCTTCTACCACTAAAAACACCTGGAATGCAGATCCATGCAATTGTTCCCAGCATTAAATAGGACATACATACTCAAACTCAGGTCTTCATGATAGCATTACATCTATTTTACTCATGGATTCATCTCCTGAGTTAGTCTTTCATTTTATAACTATAAAAATCATCCAAATGCTTCCACAGTAAAAATTTTTATTTATACATCTTACAGCTATTCTCCTGTATAACAGCCAAATGAATGAAGAATAAAACATATAGATGCTACCTGAAAGGTTAAATATATTTTTCCTCAGCATAATATATTTTATAGCTCATTCTCTTTTTCTGTAATATATCATATTCTGCCTCATCTCTTGTATTTTTCAGAGTCAGTAGGCAGCATTATTTAGTTTAATGCTATTCATTAAGTAGCATCCCACATGGGTGCTATTGTGTTTCTTTATAAAAATATATAGAATAAAGAGTGCATATTAAAAGCAGCAAAAGATAAAGGCCAAGGAGCATATAAAAGCAGATCTATCAGACTTACACCAGACGTCTCAACAGAGATTCTAAAAGCCAGAATATCTCGGTCAGATATCATGCAGACCATAGGAAAACATGAATGCCAACCCAGACTACTGTACTCAACAAGACTCTTGATCACCATAGATGAAGAAACCAAGATATTCCATGAGAAAATCAAATTAAAACAATATCTTTCCACTAATCTAGGCCTATGCAGGACAATAGAAGAAAAACTCAGACAAAAGGCAAGAAATTACATCCAATAAAAAAAAAAGAAATTAATCATGTCACAGCAAACACAAAAGAAGGTAACCATACAAAAATAATACCATCTCTAACAACACAGGAATCAACAAAAGAAGGTAACCATACAAAAATAATACCATCTCTAACAACACAAGAATCAACAATCATTGGTCCTCAATATCTCTCAACATCAAGACTCAATTATCTAAGTAAGTAAAAGACATAGGTTTACAGACTGGATATTTAAACATGACCCAGCATTTTGCTGCACACAAGATACATATCTCAGTAACAAAGACAGATACTACCTCAGACTAAAAGGCTGGGAAAAAATTCTAAGCAAATCATCTCAAGATCAATAAAATTGGCTTTCCACCAAAAGTTATCAAAAGAAATGGGCAATGACACTTCACACTCATCAAAGGAACAGTCCATCAAGATGAACTCATAATTATGAACATCTATGTCATGAATGCAAGATACCCCTATTTATAAAAGAAATGTTTCTAAAGTTCAAAACACATTCAACCTCACACAATAATATTGGGATACTTCAAAACCCCACTCTCTCCAATGGGCAGATTGTGGAAATAAAAACTAAACATGGCTTTTCCCCACTTTCTCCTCTATATATTTCAGTGTCTCTGGTTTTATGTGGAGTTCTTTGATCTAGTTAGACTTGAGCTTTGTACAAGGAGATAAGAATGGATCAATTCTCATTCTTCTACATGCTAACAGACAGTTGTGTCAGCACTATTTGTTGAAAATGCTGTCTTTTTTCCATTGGATCGTTTTAGCTCCTTTGTCAAAGATCAAGTAACCATAGGTGTGTGGGTTCATTTCTGGGTCTTCAATTCTGTTCCATTGATCTACCTGTCTGTCACTGTACCATTACCATGCAGTTTTTATCACAATTGCTCTGTAGTACAGCTTNAGGTCAGGCATGGTGATTCCCCCAGAGGTTCTTTTATTGTTGAGAAGAATTTTTGCTATCTTAGGTTTTTTATTATTACAGGTGAATTTGCAAATTGCCCTTTCTAATTCAGTGAAGAATTGAGTTGGAATTTTCATGGAAGTTACATTCAATCAGTAGATTGCTTTCAGCAGGAGAGCCATTTTTACAATATTAATCCTGCTGATCCATGAGCATGAATTTATGAAATTCTTAGGCAAATGGATATATCTGGAGGAAATCATCCTGAGTGAGGTAACCCAATCACAAAAGAACTCACTTGATATGCACTCACTGATAAGCGGATATTAGCCCAGAAACCTAGAATATCCAAGATACAANCTCNAAAACACAAGAAAATCAAGAATAAGGAAGACCAACACNTGGATACTTCNTTCCTCCCTAAAATAGGGAATAAAATACCCATGAAAGAAGTGGCAGAGACAAAGTTTGGAGCTAAAATGAAAGGATGGACCATCCAGACACTGCCCCACCCAAGGGTCCATCTCATATCCAGCCACCAAACGCAGACACTATTGCATATGCAAGCAAGATCTTGCTGAAAGGACACTGATAAAGCTATCTCTTGTGAGGCTATGCCAGTGCCTGGCAAATATAGAAGTAGATGCCCACAGTCTTCTATAGGCTAGAACACAGAGACCACAATGGAGGAGCTAGAGAAATTACCCAAGGAACTGAAGGGGTCTTCATCTCTATAGGTGGAACAACAATATGAACTAATCAGTAACCCCAGAGCTCGTGTCTCTAGCTGCATAGATAGCAGAAGATGGCCTAGTCAGCCATCATTGGGAAAAGATGCACCTTGGTCTTGTAAACTTTATATGCCCCATACAGGGGAACACCAGGGCCAAGAAGTGGGAGTGGGTGGGTAGGGGCCAGGGTGGGGGGAGGGCATAGGGGACATTCGGGATAGCATTTGAAATGTAAATGAAGAAAATATCTAATAAAATAATTAAAAAAAAAATCTAAACACAGATACAGTGAAGCTAACAGACATTATGAACCAAATGGATTTAACTGATATCTAGAGACCATTTCTTCCTAAAACAAAAGACTATACCTTCTACTTAGCTCATCATAGTACATTATTCAAAACTGACTGCATAACCAGAAAGAAAACAAGCTTCAACACATAAAAGAAGATTGAAATAATCTCCTGCATTCTATCAAATCACTATGGATTAAGGGTGATCTTCAGTAACAACAAAAACAACAGAAAGCCCACATATTAATGAAAACTGAATAACAATCTGGTCAATGATAAACTGGAAAGGGAAGAAAAAAAGAAAGAAATTAGTCTTTCTAAAATATAATGCAAATGGAGAAATACCATACCCAAACTTATGGGACACAAGAAATGAGTGCTAAGAGGAAAATTCATAGCACTTAGTGCTTTCATAATGAGGGTGCAAAGATCCTACATTTTCAAGTTAAAGCATACCTGAAAACTCTACAATAAGAAGTAGCAAATATACCCAAGAGAAATATATAGCAGGAAATAAACAAACTTAGAGCTGAAATCAACCATTTAGAAACAAAGAAAATTATACAAAGAATCAAGAAAACTAAGAGCTGGTTCTTTGAAAATCAAAAAGATAAATTAAATAAAGTGCACAGAGACAGCATCCAAACTAACAAAATCAGAAAAACAAAGGGTGACAAAACAACAAAAACTGAGAAAGTTAAAAAAAAGAAATCAGATCCTATTACAAAAATCTGTACTCAACACAAATGGAAAATCTAGATGGAATGGATGATTTTCTAGACAGATACTGGGTACCAAATTTAATTCAGGACCTGAGAAACTATATAAATAGTCTCATAACCCCTTAGGAAAGAGAAGCAGTCATTAAAATTCTCCCAACCCAAAAAGCCAAGGGCCAGATTGTCTTAGTGTCTTAGTGTCTTAGTGTCTTCTCAGACCTTCAAAGATGACCTGATACCAATATGCTTCAAACTATTTCACAAAATATAAACAGAGGGAATACTATCTCATTTGTTTGATTAAGCCAGTTATCCTGATAACTACATAAAGACCCAACAAGGAAAAGGAATGTTATACCAATTTCCTCTATGAATATTGATGCAAAAACACTCAATAAAATTCTTATTAATTAAATCCAAGAACACATCAAATTTATCATTCAAGATGATCAAGAATGCAAATTGGTAAATATTTATCTCCTTGTACAAAGCTCATATCAAGGTGAATCAAGGACCTCCACATACAACTATAAGCACAGAACCAGAAAGAAGAGAAAGTGGGAAAAATCCTCAAACACATTGGCACAGGGGAAATTTTCCTGAACAGAATACCAATGGCTCAGGCTCTGAGATCAACAATTGACAAATGGGACCTCATAAAATTGAAAAAGCTTCTGTTAGGCAAAGGACACTGTCAATAGGACAAAACAGCAAATAAAAATTTGTAACATATTTATACCAATTCTAAATCCAAAAGAAGCCTAATATCCAAACTATATAAAGAACTCAAGAAATTAGACTCCAGAAAACCAAATAACTCAGTTAAAAAATAAGGTACAGAGCTAAGCAAAGATTCTCAATTGAGGTATGTTGAGTCGCTGAGAAGCACATACACAAGATTGAACTTTAGTCATCAGGGAAAGGCAAATCAAAATGACAATGAGATTCCACCTCACACCAATCAGAATGGCTAAAAAGGAAAACTCAATTGACAGCACATGCTGGAGAGGATAGAGAGAAAGGGGAACACTCGTCCACTGTTGCTGGGATGGCAAACTGGTACAATCTGGTGGTTATACAGGAAATTGGAAATAGTTCTACCTGAAGATCAAGTTATACCACTACTAAGCTTATTTCCAAAAGATGTTTCAACATATAACAAGGGCATGTGCTGTACTATGTTCATAGCAGTCTTATTTATAATAACAAGAAGCAAGAAAAGACCCAGATGCCCTTCAACAGAAAAATGGATACAGAAAATGTGGTACATTTGCATAATGGAATTCTATTCAGCTATTAAAAACGAAGACTTGGAATCCAATTGTGCATGGGACCTGAGACAGCACTAGGGAAGCAGAGAACCAGCCTGACCAAGGGGACAGCCCCTTCAGGTCTTTGCCAGGACCAGGTCACCTAGGGCATGGATTCTGTGGACACCTCCACGGTCCCTAGCAGACTGCCCATGCAATCTCAGGATCATTGGTGAGTGGAACACAATAGCGCTACTCCAATCCAATAGTGACAGGCCTGTAACAGCAGGAACAAGGACACCAGAGCCTTCCCTACCAGAGGCTCAGGTTCCTTTTAATCAGTTCAGGTTTACCTTTGTTTCAAACAGACCAGAAAACTCCACAGTCTTCAAAGGAGACACCACTTCCACATACTGTAACACGCCCAGGATCTTAGGAAAACAGGATCCCAGGATAACAGGAGCTGGGTCACACTAGTATTTGAGTGTCTCAGAG
>NC_034594.1:77901164-77910490 GCF_900095145.1 Mus pahari | reverse complement strand
ATGGCCTACTCATCCATCATTGGGAAGAGAGGCCCCTCGGTCTTTGCAAACTTTATATGCCCCAGTACAGGGGAACACCAAGACCTAGAAGTGTGTGTGGGTGGGTAGGGGAGCGAGGTGGGGGAGGGTATAGGGGATTTTGGGGACAGCATTTGAAATGTAAGTGAAGTAAATACCTAATAAAAATTGGGGAAAAAAGACTTCATGAATTTTACAGGAAAATAGATGGAACAAAGAAATATCATCCTGAGTAAGATAACCCAGACCCAAAATGACATACATGGTATGTACTCACTGATAAGTGTATATTATCCCCAAAGCTCAGAATACCAATGATACATCTCACAGTCCATAGGAAGCATATCAAGAAGGAAGGCAGAAATGTGGATTCTTTAATCCCACTTAGAATTGGGAACAAAATAAACATGATAAACACCTTGGGAGGCAGAGGACGGAATGTACATGTGTGGGAATGGGGAGGGGGAGGAAAACGGAAGGACACGATTATGTATGGGAAGAGAAAGGGAAGAAGTCCAGAAGGTCAGGAGAATGAATAGAAATATGTAGCAGCAGTGGATGAGGAATGCATTGGGGGTGGTGATAGAGGGCTCGGGGTAGGGAAACGAATAAAAAGTTCCAGATGCCAGGGATGGGGTTGGCTCCCAGGATATACTAGGGATGACACTATTCAAAATAATCAACATCAGGGAGCTAGAACCTGAAGAGACCACCTGCAGTAGATAGACATGGTCCCCAGATGAGTGATGGAGCCACCCACCCACTATTCTCAAAATCTGTAACACAGAATTTTCCTGTTAATGTGAAATGCAGGTACAAAAACATGGGGGAGGGAGTCATAGACGGAAAGAACCACCATCCAGAAACAGTCCTACTTTGGGATCCATCCCATCCACAGACACCAATACTGGACACAATTGCCGATGCCCGGATTTGTTTGCAGAGAGAAGCCTGGTATAGCTCTCCTCTGAAAAGTTCTACCAGCACCTAAGAGAGATATAGGCCCTCATAGTCAACCATTGGATTGAGCCCAGGACTCAAATGTACAAGTTAGGGAAAGGAGTGAATGAGCTGAAGGGAATTGCAACCCCATAGGAGGAACGACAGTATCAATTAACCATACCACCCTGAGCTCCCAGAAACTAAGCCACCAACCACAGAGTATATGCAAGTAGGTCCATGGTTCCTGCTACATATGCAGCAGAGTACAACCTTATCTGGCTCGATTCAATAGGAGGGGAGGGAGGTGGTGAAGCTTGTGACTGAAGTCTTATTGCCTCTGTTGCCCCAGTGAAGGGGGATGTTAGATGGGTGAGGTGGGAGTGGGTTGGTGAGCATCCTCTAAGAGGCAAAGAGGTAAGGGGATGGAGTTTTGGGTTTGCAGAGGGGAGAGCTGGAACTGGGAAAACCTTTGAAATGTAAGTAAATAAATTAAATAATTAAAAACAAACAAAAACAGAAAAGAGATATGCTGGAGCGGATCACCAGCTTCTCCGCTCCTCTAAAGACATCACAGTCTGAAGGTCTTCCAGAAGGTCAGATGCACACAGGGCAAATGACAGGAACCTAGCCTGGCTGCCATTCTTGCTGCCAAACAAGAATATGAAAATAATTAGATACAGATACTAGCACCCAACCAATAGACAGAAGCTGAGTAACCCTGTGGATGAATTGGGGAAAAATTGGAAGAAGCTGAGGAGGATGGTGACCCAATGGGAAGATCAGCAGTCTCAATGACCTTGAGATGTTTCAGACACTAAGCCACCTACCAGACCAGGTACACCAGCTGATATGTGCCCCCGACACATATATAGCAGAAGACTACCTGGTCTCAGTGAGAGAAGATGCACCTAACCATAAAGAGACTTAAGGTCTCAGGGAGTGGGGCAGTCTCGTGGGGTGGGGGATGGTGGGTGAGGAAAAGCTCATGGAGACAGGGGTAAGGAAAGGAAGAAGTTATGGGATGGCTAGTGGTGTGGGAGACAGACTTGGAGGGCAATGAAGACAGGACTGTTAAAAAGGATTAAAGAATAAATAAGTAAGTAAGTAAGTAAGTAAATAAATAAATAAATAAAGTAAAGAAAATGACAAAAGTGAATAGCTTAAAGTTGAATTCAGCCCAGAATCCTTATATTATCAAGAATCTTACTTGACTCCTTTTAACTTCAGGTCTTTTATGAATACAATCTATTTTAGAACTCACTGATAGGAGGGAACAAAATGAACTTGGAAATAGCTCATGAAATTTATGCAAAAACTTTTCAGACAGCAGTGATGGGCAAACAGGCTGTGGAATTAAGGGTGCTAAAGCTTATCAAATCATATCATTTTACATCTGCCCATTTTTATGTTTGTGATACAGAAATTTTACCTTTTGTCATTAATTTCTATTCTTCAGTACCTTGTGACATGTAGGCTAGAACTACAGCTCAGCTGTTAAGGAAGCACAGGCTGCTTTAAGTAGGACTAGGGCATATTTCCCAGGACCCAAATTAGAGGGCTCACAACTTGTAAGTTCATTGCCAGGGGAACAGATACCTTCCTCTGGCCTCTGTAGGCACCAGCATTTTGTTAATACTAAAATAAAAGGCAATGGGAAATGGAAATCATAATCCAATTGCAAAATCCTCTCAGACATATGCCAAACAGAATTTAGCATCACATTAAAAGAAGCAAACACCACAAACAAATGGATTTTCAACTAGCCTGCATGAATGGTTCAATATACCACTAGATTCATCTTTGTATAATGGGACTTCTTTCCATTAATATTGTACTGACTACAAAATTAATTCAAGTTAGTTTAAGTATCAAATCTGTTATTCTTGAAGTATGGATGAGCCAGAATCTAGAACTTCAGATAGTGTTTTCTTGTCACATGACATGTACTTGCATAAGCAAGAACATGATATACTTCAGCTGTATGTTTTTTCCTCATATTAAAAAGAAAGCCATTTCTTCTTATTTTCCCACTCATTAGTATAGCATCAGTGCTAAATAATCTTCTCTTAAACAATAATGTTCTGAAAAGCAATATAGTTAAACAGAGTGAGAAGGCAATACATCCTTAAAACCATGACTCCTAGAGGGAGTACACCTATTTATAAAAGTTATGTTTCTAAAGCACAAAACACACATTCAACCTCACACAATAATAGTGTGTGATACTTCAATACCCCACTCTCTCCAATGGGCAGAATTTGGAAATATAAACTAAACAGAACATATCCCATTCTCTCCAATGGGCAGAATGTGGAAATATAAACTAAACTCTACAGTGAAGCTAACAAATATTTTGAACCAAATGGATGTACCTAAAGGTGAGCAACTTGCAGCAATTCATTATCTACCTTTCTTTTCATGAGGAAGAAGAGCTTGTATACAACTTTCAATTGGTCATTCTCCAGCCAGTCTGTTATTTTTTTAGCAGTGAAGTCTCACCTGGGATCGTAATAAAGATAATGCTGGTCATCAAACAAGGAGACATAAATGTCAAGTACATAAAAAGGATAGAGTTATTTCGCTAAGATTATTGAAACAATAGAATGATGTAGTCATCTTTGTTCTTTGGTACTACTAAATATTTGAAACATACATGATAACTATGTATTGTATGCTTTATTCAGGCAAGTGTTTTGTTAAGAAGAAAAGAGAAAAGAGGACCTTGACCTGCTAAGTTACTAGGAAGTATTTGCACAGAGAATTCCATGTGAGCAGGTTGCTGTCAGGTAGTATTCACTCTTCTAAACCTCCAGTAGATTTTAAGCAATCTAGTCTTGAAATAAATGAACAGTACACCTGCACCCAGGGTAAAAGCAGGCTTGGTCATAAATTTTCCTTAATTGACACCTCTCTTTCATATTTTAATATGTATTGAATGTGTGTGTGTGTGTGTGTGTATAAATTTGTGTCTCTCAAACTTCTTTTCCAAAAACCATCCTGGGCTTGGAAGCAGGTTACAAGAGAAGGGGTGTTTGAGAATAGCAAAAACCAACAACTTGAAGTAAAACCATGGGTTCAAGCTGGAGGCCTATCTTTTGCTTGAGATAGCTTCCTAGAAATCTCTCCGTAGATAGCTCTTGGTTCTGTAGCCTGCTGGAGACTGCTTTTCCAACTGCTTTGTCTCTGTGTTCTACTCAAGACACCTTTTCACACTGTTCTCACTCTGTGTGTTCTGCTCCATATAGCCTTTTCATGTTTTTCTAAAATCATCCACTGGTTGAGACAGCTAGCTTTTTGCTTGAGACAGTTCTCACTGCCTGAGACAGCTCTCTCTGATAGTAAAATTTCTAAAAGTTCTCTGGATAACTCATGGGATTTCTGACCAAAATCAGAAAAACTATTAAAAAATTCTTGGATCTACCGATCAAGTCAGAAATCATGTTAGAATAATTATGAAAGTGATGCTTGGGTTTTCCAATTAAAATCAAAATGCCTAAAAAAAAAAAAATTCTAAAAGAGCCCTGTTATCACTTCAGATAGCCTTCTCTAGTTAGCTGTAGAAAACATTCTAAAAGATCTGTGTTTACTCTCTAAGTAATTTTTGGGATTTCGGACATTGTCTGAAATCTGTTAGAAACCAATTCTAAAAATCTATGAAAACATCTACGAGATCTCTGTTCACTCTCTATGGATTTTTCAGACCAAAATCAGAAATCCTTCTGAAAAAAATTCTTGGAGAGCTAAATTCACTCTCCAGATAGCTAAGGTCTAACTAGTGGGAAACAAACAAATAAACAAACAAACAAAAACAAAACACCTAAAATCTAAAAAGGGACTGCTATTGCTCTTTTCTAGATCATCTCATTTAGAGCAAAAGCCCAGTGTATTTACATATCATTTCTTTTATTTATTTATTTATTTCAGGTTCCTTCTTGAACAACCCACGAATCAGCATTCCCTGACCTTTGATTCTCAGGAAAAGGACAGCAAGTATTTCTGCTTTGTTTGTATATTCGTTGGTTTTTGTTTTGTTTTGTTTCTCAAACACTGCAAACGAATTCAGAGACCCATCTGCCTTTGTAAACTTAGCTGGGTGAGATTACCATTCTGACCACATCTGATTCTAAATTAGCTCTTTCCCAGGCTGAACCTGAACTGAACTCAGGAGTCCACCTAACTTGTAAGAATAAATAAACAAAAAACCAAAAAAATAGCTAGGTGGACTCTCCTGCAATCACCACTCCATTCAACTCTTTATCTCCTTCCTTGGTATGTTTCTGACAAGTTGGCTCACCGTGCAGCTCCTTTTGCTCCTTTAGATTCATGAGACTCTACATGTAATTCATATTATATCCTTATATTCTGCATAGTTGAGAAATTATATATTTTCACACTCTTCTTTTTAGAGTTTTTTTCCACAGCCTATGTTTTCCTGAAGATCCCAAAATTTACCATTTTCCTAAGACATTAGCCACACCTTCACCTCCTTGACTTATGCTACCTCTTAGGAGGAATGTGAAAATATGTACATTATGATACAAACAAGCCTTATGCCACAACAGCCATTGATCCTTGCAGAAGTCTATGTCCTGCTGGATTTGTCCAGAGGCAGGAACCATGTCATGCAGTCCCTTACATATAGCAAGATGTACCTAGCACTTCCTAATGCTGTGACCCTTTAATAAAGTTCCTCATGTTGTGATAATCCCAAACAGAAAAATATTTGCTACTTCATAACTATAATTTTGCTACTGTTATGAGTTGTAATGTTCGTATCTGATACGCAATTCTTAGAAGGTTTGTGACACACAGGTTGAGAATCATTGCTACACAGATAAGTTTTCAAACTAACTACAGGAAACTACCACTTTCTTCTCAAGGTCTCAATGTTCAGAGATTTACTGACTGATCCTCTTCAAACTCCTAATAATTATAAAAAGGATAATCTAATTGACATTCATTGGTTGTGTGTAACGTTCTAAATCAATAGTTACGATATTATTAGATTAGCATTACATAATAAAATGTGTTTTCCACTAAATCAGGGTATTGGATTCAAGTATAGTGTATTCCCTTGAGCAGTAGGGTTTTGATACTCAAAATAATTTCAGACATCATAATACACTGCATGAAGTTAATAGTTTTATTTTGTAGAAGATACATAAGGGAGAAATTTTATTTATTGGCTATTTTATTTATTTACATTTCAAATGTTAACCCTTTCCTGGTTTCCCCTCTGCAAACTCGCTATCCCATCCACCCTTACACTGCTTCTATGAGGGTACTCCCCCACCCACCTACACACACCCGCCTCACCACCCTAGCATTCCTCTACACTGGGGCATCAATTCTTCTCAGGACCAAGTGTTTCCACTCCCATTGATGCCAGATAAGGCCCCTTCAGCTTCTTCAGTCCTTCCCCTAACTCTTCCAATGGGGTACCTGTGCTCAGTCTGATGGTTGGCTATGAGTATCCACATCTGTATTCATAAGGATCTGGTAGATACTCTCAGGAAACAGCTGTATCAGGCTCCTGTCAGCAAGCACTTCTTGGCATCCACAATAGTGTCTGGGTTTGGTGTCTGCATGTGAAGGAAATTTTCAAGCATGTAGTAAGCATAATGAAGACAGACCTTCAGGCAAGCAGAGAATTTTAAGTTTCTCAGATACATGGTCTTCTTCTTCTTGACCATGTTTTGCTGATGTATATGCCAGTGTCCAATCTTAATGTATTTTAATTATCAATTTTTTTAGTCTGATGACCTGAGAACTGTTCATGAGGATAAAGACAAAGAGTACATCTATATTGCTTGCATAGTTCTCCAGTGCTTCCCTAGTGCCCAGAAAAGTGTAAAAACTCATGTTTATGTATTATCTAGCATTCTAATCTGTTGTCTAGCACAATCGTTATAATTTATTGATCTGTTAATTTTCCTCCATTGTTAGTACAGTGCATAGACCAGAGTAAGTTACATGTATAAGATCTATAAAAAGGAAATGAGAAAAAATATATGAAGGATGGTGAATTTAGCAGATTCATTAACTGAGATGCCTTCACTGTATATAAACAAGAATAATGCACTTTTACCAAAAGTACTGAATTACAGTATGAAAGTCTTTACTACATTCAGATACTGAGCGCCCATTTAAATGGGATGCTGTACTGCACATATATAGTGCAGTATATCTACTGTGATATGGGAGACAGAGACTCCAGTCTACCTGGAATCTTTGGACAGCTAACCTGTAATACACACTGGAAAGCAAGAAGTGACAATGTCTCAAAAATGGTGGAAAGTGAGGACTGACAAATGAGGCTGTCCTCTGCCTTTTATGTGCCATGGAATGCTCACTTACTCTCATATACACAAATATTCATTTTTCACATGAATATACATCACACACACACACACACACACACAGAGAGAGAGAGAGAGAGAGATATTGTGAAACAGAAACAATGACAGAGACAGAGAGAAAAAGGGAGAGACAGAGAGACAGAGAGACACACAGAACCACACCCAACAACCCAGGAATGTTTGAAATCTTGAGATCCACTTTCACTCACTGAGTGTTGCAGACTCACAGAGCACTAACACTTAAATGAACTTTGGCTGACTCCTCACAAAGTTAGGCAGGTGTAAATCTGGAAGACTCCTGGGTTCCCATGATTCCAAGTGCTCTTGGTATCTCAGCATAATGGCAGAACCAGGACTAACCAGTATAAAGGTTACATGAGGAGTACTGAAATTCAGTGCTGTTTCTGTCACAATCTGCCTCTGTTTTAGTGTTATTGTAAAATTTTTTGGTCTTCTATTCATGATTTAACCTACAGTCTTTTAAGCCATCAAACCAATTGTATAGAGTTATGTAGTGGAAAGGTTTCAAATGAGAGTTTCACTCACATTTTAAAAGTCATATTACTTCTGCTTTCTTTGCTTATCCTTGGGGGGAAAAAGTCATGTATCAATACCTAAATGGTTCAAAAGCACACTCTGCACTTTATGTTTTAACTGGTTCATAAAACTGAATTTCTAGCTGTTGAACAGAAGTTGAATATGAACTCATTCTGGAAGGGCAGGGGGATGCATTTAAAGATTACTGTTCCATATGGCTAAGTTTCACAGAGAGTATGACAATTTCTGGGATAACCAAATAGAAGAGAAGCAAAATATTCACTGGGTTGGATCAAGAGATTAACTCTAGACTCCCTGTACTGACATCAAATACTTCAGTACTATATATTTTGAATTTTGATCTATATGGTTTAAAATAAACACAAATCCTAACCTAGATTTCTACCAAATAACTAAATGGATAACCTCAGTGACTCAAACCAATAGCAAATGAAAAGACACAATGATGTGCTATAGATATTTCCAGTTCTGACTTTTAGCAAAATATGCAAATAGAATCTTTCCAAGCAATCACAGTCCCCTTTTATTTGCTCAATAGCCATTTGTAATTGCAATCTCTTCCATATCACCATCTTTTATTAGCTAAGTATTAGATACCAATCCACAATGTTCCTATAGTAATTTCCATAAATAAAAATTACTCCTTCATAAGGACAACCTCTGTAATATAACTTTATTTGAGTTACTTACTCAAGAGTATAACAACCCCAGGCATGGAATAGAATATCAGGTCACAATAATAGTAAGTCTTTGGAAGTTGACAAAAAGCCTCATTTTTATTAAGAAAGAAATAGTGGGTCTGAGAAAATCAGAATGGCTCTTCTCCTGGAAATCAGGTTCTTCTACAGCAAGAAAACTACTCCTGAAATTTTGGATTATGAGGGTGCTACTGAGTCAATTTGAAAAACAATCTTCTATATAAAACAATCATTTGAAGCCTGCCTCTATCTATCTATCTATCTATCTATCTATCTATCTATCTATCTATCTATCTATCTATCTATCTATCTATCTTATCTTTCTATCTATCTATCTATCTATCTATCTATCTATCTATCTATCATCTATCTTATCTATATCTATGTACACAGATATCTGTGTGTATGTGAGTGAGCACCTGTGTATATAGTGTGTTCTATAATACACATGAATATATAAGTTCCCACATCTATGCTCAGGCATATATAGGTCAGCGTAAGACAGTAGGTATTGTCCTCTATTACACTGTACATTATTGTATTGAGACAAGGACTCATTGTTCACATTCTCTTTAACTCTGGTTCCAGATGATATGATTCCTTCTTTTGGCATGTACCTGCGTGTACCTGATGCACATATATTTTGCCACTATTCTGTCTCTCTGTCTCTCTCGGCCTCTCCCTGTCTCTCTGTCTCTGTCTCTGACTCTCTCTCTCTCTCTCTCTCTCTCTCTCTCTCTCTCTCTCTCTC
>NC_034594.1:77891346-77901062 GCF_900095145.1 Mus pahari | reverse complement strand
TTTTTTTTTTTACAAATATGACAGTGAATAATTGGGTAAGGATGTTCAATTATTTTAAATTCTTCTTGTACATGTATGTATATAACTACCACTTAATTCATAGAGGAGTCATGTGCTACCATGGGTTTCAGTCATCATTTCCCACATATTTAAAGGCAGGGTGTAATTGTTTGATGCTGCATATACTAGGCTACCTCACTTTGGAGTATCTAGAGATTATCTTTTTCTTCTTCATTTTGTCCCTTGGAGGCATTTTTATTCTTGGGGAATTAGGCATTTATGAATAAATACTGGAAAAATAAAGCAAAATAAAAACATAAAAAATAAAGCAAAATCAAAACATAAACAAAACCAAAACAATATATATCTATATATCTATATCTATATATCTATATCTATATATCTATATATCTATATATCTATATAGATATATATTATAGTTTGAATGCAGTTAGTTCTCACAACTTAGTTTCTGTTCTGAAATGAATGCAATATAGCACCACCATTGTAATAAATGGCAGGATTACAGAGGTTTATTAAAAATATATTATCTTTGTAGTTTAACACGTATTAAATATTTCAAATCTTTTCTTTTTATTTGCTTTTTCACCATGAAGTAAAATAACAGGCAAGTGACTTATGCCAATATTAAGATGAACTCATAAAAAGCAGAATTCATTATTTTTGAATTAGATAAATTTATTTAAATGTCTATGTCATTTTTACCTTTCATATAGGTGAACAAACTGCTTTCAAGAAATACTTTGCAATGATTAAAATATTATGTAACTAATATTTTTTTCAGTATTTCTTGAAGACATTTCCAAAGTTTGCTCTGAAGCAGCATATCAACTTCACAATGAATAGGAAAATATAAGACTGAATTTTCTGAAGTCAACATGATATTTGGTATGACATTTGTGAAAATAAATCCATCTGATATGCTCTGAGATACTCATTCTAGTTGACTTCTCATATTAAGACTGCTTCCTGTCTCTTGCTATTATCAATAAAGGTCCTATGGACATGGATGAGCAAGTGTCTTTGTGGGACAGTAGAGCATCATTTGGGTAAATAGATAGGTCTTGAGGTAGAACTATTTTAATGTTCTGGGAAATGACCAATTTATATTGTAGAAATCCATCAACTGAAGAATTCATAAAGAAAATGTGGTGCATCTACACAATGGAATACTATTCCAGTATTAAAAGGCAAAGGCATTGTAACTCATTCCATGCATATTTTGTTCCCTATTCTAAGGAGGAATGAAGTATCCACACGTTGGTCTTCCTTCTTCTTGATTTTCTTGTGTTTTGCAAATTGTATCTTGGGTATTCTAAGTTTCTGGGCTAACATCCACTTATCAGTGAGTACATATCATGTGAGTTCTTTTGTGATTGGGTTACCTCTCTCAGGATGATATCTTCCAGATACATCCATTTGCCCAAGAATTTCATAAATTTGTTGTTTTTAATAGTGGAGTAGTACTACATTGTGTAAATATACCACATTTTCTGTATCCATTCCCCTGTTGAGAGACATCTGGGTTCTTTCCAGCTTCTGGCTATTATAAATAAGGCTGCTATGAACATAGTAGAACATGTGTCCTTATTACCAGTTGGAACATCTTCTGGGTATATGCCCAGGAGAGTTATTGCTGGATGATCCAGGAACTAAGACAAAAGAATAGACCATCCAGAGAATATCTCACCCCGGGATCCATCCCATAATCAGCCACCAAACACAGACACTATTGCACATGCCTGCAAGATTTTGCTGAAAGGACCCTTATATAGCTATCTTGTGTGAGGCTATGCCAGTACCTGGCAAATACAAAAGTGGATCCTTACAGTCATCTATTGGATGGAATACAGGGCCTCCAATGGAGGAGCTAGAGAAAGTACCCAAGGAGCTGAAGGGGTCTGCAACCCTATAGGAGGAACAACAATATGAACTAACCAGTACCCCCAGAGCTTGTGTCTTTAGCTGCATATGTAGCAGAAGATGGTCTAGTCGTCCATCATTAGGAAAAGAGGTCCCTTGATCTTGCAAACTTTATATGCCCCAATACAGGGGAATGCCAGGGCCAAGAAATGGAGTGAGTTGGTAGGGGAGCAGGGTGGGAGTATGGTATATGAGACTTTCAGGATAGCATTTAAAATGTAAATGTAGAAAATATCTAATAAAAAATTGAAAACAAAAAATCAAAGACATTATGAATATAGCAGTAAAATGTATGTAACTTGAGATTATCATCCTGAGTTAGCCCAGTCTCCAAAATGTATTCATAGTATGCCCTCACTCATAACTGTATTTTATCTATAAAATACAGCATGACCATGCTATAGTCCACATAT
Organism: Mus pahari; assembly: GCF_900095145.1. Taxonomy (NCBI): domain Eukaryota; kingdom Metazoa; phylum Chordata; class Mammalia; order Rodentia; family Muridae; genus Mus; species Mus pahari. The sequence goes on along the minus strand of NC_034594.1, from coordinate 77,898,705 downwards.
GCAAAATGCTCGTCCAAAAGGAAGGCATAAACTAGGATGCTTGGATCTCACTGAGATAAGACAAGAGGCAAATGGATAGAAGGAAATGTGTGGGAAAGGGAATGGAGGTAGAGATTCAGAATCAGCGGTGGAGATGAACATCAAAGATAACCATGACAATGAATGGAAATCTGCCACTGATATTACAGGGATGGGGAATTGCAAGACATCGTCAGTACCTAACAGAGATCTAGAATAAGGGAGGTACCTAAGAACCAGTGGGAGTGTCCTTAACTGTGACTCACAGCATTGGGGATATAGAATCTGTAAAGGCTTCCTCCTATAGCCAGGCTGGAACCTGAGTGGAGTCATATGTTCATGAACCTACATACAAAATTTCAACACAAAATTTATCTTGTCGACAAGAAGTACAGGGTCAAAGTTGGAGCAGTGACTGAAAGATAGACCAATCAATAACCAACAAAACATCATGCACATCCCATGGGTAAATACTAATCCCTGACACTATTAGTATTATTCTTTTATGCTTGCAGACAGGAGTCTAGCATGGGTAGCCTCTGAGAGGCTCCACATACCAACTGACTCAGACTGATCTAGACACCCACAGACAAATAATTTATGAAGCTTGGGGTCTCTTACAGAAGAATAATAGGAAGGATGATGGGCCTTGAAGGGAATAATAGCTTCACAGGAAGATCAACTGAATCAGCTGATCTGGACCCTTGGAGCTCTGAGAGACAGAACCACCAATGAAAGAATATACACGGTCTGGACGTAGGCCCATTTGCACATATATATCTGATGCCCAGGTTGATCCTCATGTGTATTCTGAATAACTGAGTGGGAGCTATCCCAAAATTTGTTGCCTCTCAGAGGGATATTTTCTTCTGGCTGTGCTGCCTCGTTGGTTCTCAATGAGAGAGGATATACTTACACTTATAGAGAATTGATGGGCCAGGATAGAAGAATACCCAGGAAGGGCCTACCCTCTCAGAGGAAAAGGGTAGGGAATGGAGGGAGAATTGTGTGTGTGGGGTAACCTTGTGGGGGACAGTGAGTATGATATAAAATGAATAAATGAAAGGGGAAAAATAAGATTGTTCCCTACTGACTACACTAATTTCGTTGCTGCTAGTTGAACATGTCTCTGGCTACTGTTTCCCAAGAACTAGTGTCCTCTTTCTACCAAGTTCAGTCTATATAAGCCTTCTTCCTTTTAGCCACACTGTCTTGTTGTTTATATGACTATTTTGTGAGCTTAGCATTCACCAGGGAGCAAATTTTCAAAAGAACAAAAAATTAGGCATTTGCAGAGCAATTTCCACAAACACAAAATAAGATTGTGGAATAGTTTTACAGTAGAGTCAACCCCCAAATTACTGCCAATTGAAATGATACTTCATAAGCAATCTGTAAGTTCTAACTCCATACTAGGAAGAAGATAAGTAAATTTACATCAGAGGTATCTTAGGTGATATTTGAATTTGCATTTTCTAGTATTTCTGTAAATATTTCTAGGCAAAAGTTGTGTTACACTCCTATTACAGAGAAATTTTTCCTTGTCATACATTCTCAATATGCTAAAACAAAAATAAGTCAGATTGATATTCAAAGAGACAGTGTTAAAAGGGTTGAATGGTAAAGGAAAGATAATAACAGAATGTTATATAACATATGCAATAAATATGAGATACTACCTATATCTTATAATTAAAAGATACCTTATTAAGAAATAGAATATAAAATTGGCCATTTATTTTTAAATTATTCAAAAAGTAGTAAAGGAATTATCTCACATGGGGAAAGACCACCCAAAAGGCCATTTTATTATTCACCTCCACATATGTAAATATTTGTGACTATATAGATGTATGTGTGTATATATATATATATATATATCATACATACATTTTTATTTCTTAACATTTATTAACTTTAACCAATACTTCTCCATGAAAATATAATTCTGCATCTGAGTCTTCAGTGAATTTACAGCATTTGCTAACTTAGAATATCAGCAATTTAATGGAACCCTGATCCTTTCCTGAACACAATCTACGACTTTTGAGTCTCATTTTACTATGTCAATCCTTGGCAGTGATGTTTACTAATAAAAGAAGCAATGACCAGCTATCAATTTGTACTGAAGGGCCTTACATCAATAAACCACACAGTGATTTGTGGACATTCATTAGGACCTGAATTTTTTAGCTCAGAGTTTAAAGCAGACATCTTCTTTAAAAACTTGTCAGTGATTTGATTCTGATAGAATGAAGATACTTAAAAGGGAATAAAAACTATTACAATAATAGGAGATTTCTTTTCCACACATCTGATGTTAAAGAAATACCTCAGCCAGGCAATTCAACATATACATTTATCCAGGAGACTAATCTTGAATAGGCTGCTTCCTAGATCTAGAACATGACCCCTTTTTACTATTATCACTGGCTTTATGTTTTCCATAAAACTACAAATCCAAATTTCCAAATCCTACACTTCCAAAGTTTGACTCTCCTGGATCTTGCTCTGTAGATTGACCTTGAATGCAATGATCAGCATGAAGAAAATATGTAATAAGAAGTTGAAAAATGTCAGGTTTATGAGCCCAAATGCATTTTCTTTTTTTATTAGATATTTTCTTCATTTACATTTCAAATGCTATCCCGAAAGTCCCCTATACCCTCCCCATGCCCTGCTCCCCAACCCACCCACTCCCACTTCCTGGCCCTGGCATTCCCCTGTACTGGGGCATATGATCTTTGCAAGACCAAGGGCCTCTCCTCCCATTGATGGCCTACTAGGCCATCCTCTGCTACATATGCAACTAGAGACACAGCTCTGGGGGGTACTGGTTAGTTCCTATTGTTGTTCTTCCTATAGGGATGCAGACCCCTTTAGCTCCTTGGCTAATTTCTCTAGTTCCTTCATTATTGGGCCTGGGTTCCATCCAATAGATGACTATGAGCATCCACTTCTGTATTTGCCAGGCACTGGCATAGCTTCACAAGAGAGAGCTCTAACAGGGTCCTGTTAGCAAAATCTTCCTGAAATTCCCATTTTCTAAAACAGCATAGTTTTAATTTATTTACATGGAAATATATCTTGGCTTAATTTTCAGTAGGCTTCCAATATACCATTGTAATAATTTCAATATGTTTTTTCAGGTTGGCAGCTTCTAACTTCATAAATGTCCATTTAAAGTAACCTGATTATTTTTACCATCAAAAAAAACTATCACTTCCTATTTTGCCAGTAGACTTTCTTATCTGTTGCCCTCTTTCTATAAATGAGTTTATTCAAAGTCTGTATTTTCTAATTTACATAGTTTAGTTATGATCAGTAAGTTTTAAAATCTGTTTCCAATTTTCTCTTTTAAAGTCTCACCTCTTTTTTACTTACTTGACCTAGGTCTAGTGTTTCTAAGTACACTGTGCATTTAATGCAATAACTTATATCAGTTTCTCATTTTATTTATCTTATTGCAGTGTAATATACAAACAGCTTTCCTTTTTTAGTAATTTTGTTAGTTTAGAACACTATCTATTTAGTGTGCAAAGAAATGAAAATTACATTTATCCCTGCTTATGATTTCTGGCTTGACTTGCATTTTCCATTTTAAACTGTCCAAAAATAGGAAAAAAAAAAACTTTGTCTCTTCAGCAACAGAAATCATTTGGTGCATCAAACACTCCCAGAAAAAAAGCTTGAGGACATCTTATGCTTCTAGAAGCCAGTTTTCCTGTAGTGCTTCATGAGCTGTAAATGTCTAATGACAAGAGTGACAGAGGAGATTACAGCTTTCAGCTGACAAACTAGGAAGTCGTGAACATGTGATATGATTGTATATGCTTGGCCCATGGAGTGGCATGATTTGGAGGTGTGGCCTTTTTGAAGTAGGTTTGTCTCTTTGGGTATAGGCTTAAGACTCCCTCCCTAGCTGCCTGGAAGTCAATCTTCCACAAACAGCCTTCAGATAAAGATATAGAACTCTCAGCTCTGCCTGTACCATGACTGCCTGGATGATGCCCTGCTCCCACCTTGATAATGTTGGACTGAGCCACTGAACTTGTAAGCCAGCCCCATTAAAATGCTGTACTTTATAAGACTTGCTTTGGTCACAGTGTCTGTTCACAGCAGTAAAACCCTAACTAAGACAGAAGTTGGTACTAGTCAGTGGGGTATTGCTGTGCTAGGCCTGACCATGCTTTTGTTTGGAAGAATGTTGATTTTGGGACTTTGAATTTGGAAAGTAGTGGAATGCTTTAAATGGGGCTTAATGGGCTATCCTAACAGGAATATGGAGGACTTTATCACTGAGAGTGATTTTAATTGTGAGGTTTCAGAGGAGAATTTCAATACGTGGCATAGAGACTGTTTTTGTGGAATTTGCGTGAGTATTTTGCCCTTGTCTGAAAAGTCTGCATGAGGCTAACATAAAGAGACTCAGATAAATTTTATTGACAAAGGATGTTTCAAAAAAGCCCAGCAGAGACTTTGTTCTCTGGTTAAGTCTTATGAAGAGAAGTTTGAACAAACATAGCAAGCTTAGAGAGGGATAATATAAAACATATGGCTTGAGTATTAAAGGGGTACCAGGATGTGAAATGGAGCAAAACCTGTATACTGAGAGATAACAGATTAAGGGAGGTAGACTTTAGGGCAAGATCCTACCCAACTAAATTTAGATCCAGGTATGGTGGTCTGCAACCCTTTAGGTGGAACAACAATATGATCTAACCAGTAACCCCAGAGCTCATGTCTCTAGCTGCATATGTAGCAGAAAATGGCCTAAAACTAACTTCTTAACATTTACATTTATGCTTATAAATAACTGTAGATTAATAATCAAAATGCAAGGAATAAGCAACTATTGAATAATCAATCCTAGACCGGATATCTGTTTCAATGCCCAAGGTTAAAGAATCATTGGCAAAGAAGGGACTGAATAAAAAATAAAAACTGAAGGAAGGAGTTGAGTTCTTTTGAACTCCTTCCTCTAACTCTGATTTTTCTATTAGACTCGTGAGTTCACAGTAGCTCTAATTACCAGAGTTTCCAAGACTAGACTAGTCTGCATTATATCATAGAGTTGTGATACAGTAATAACAAACATGGGTACTTCCATGAAGACTTATTGACAATTACCAATTGTTAAGACTATAAAAAAAGAGCTATAATTATAGTATATACCATGTACAACATATTGAGAAGTGTGTGAAAAATAGAAAGTAAAGAATGTGTTTCCTGTTTATAATCAACAAAGGTTTGAATTTAGTCAAATTAGTAGTCTTTTCCTAGAAGAAGTATGAACCTTTCAACTTGTAGTATCCAAGTGTTTAAGAAAACCCTGTACTGTGAATGCTATTTTTTTTTTTACAGGATTGGATTGAAGCTCCAGTCAGAATCCAACTTAACCTGACTATGCTCCATGTTTTAATGGCCTGTTTCTGGACATAAGATTCAATGTGGTAGTAAACAACAAACCTATTTTTATGTTAATATCACAGGAATTTATTATTCTAGTTTTTGTGGATTTTCAAATTTGTTCTCTTTCTTATATTTCTATTCTAGACTTTTTTCATTTCTACATGCATTTGAACATTAGCTCTGAAATATAAGTAAATATATTGATAAATAATTAAATAAAAAACAATTAGTGTTACTACTATATATACCACTTTTCATTTTCATAGACAAAATCATGTCGTCTGAATGAAGTTTTAATTTAGATATTTATTAATGAATGTGAGTATGTAGATGCATGTACTGGTATCCAAACAAACAATCAAACAAAAAAGAAGAAGAAGAAGAAGAAGAAGAAGAAGANGANGANGANGAGGAGGAGGAGGAGGAGGAGGAGGAGGAGATCCAGTTCCTTGGATCTGGAGTTATAATGTTGACTGGCATGTGAGTTCTGGAAACAGCACTCAGGAAGAGTATAGGATCAGCAAGCAATCTTTAGCTCTCAATCAGCTCTTCAGCCCCATGAGTTTTACTTATTTGTTCTTGAGAATTTTAAGCTCTTCTCCTATGTTCGTGTCCTTATCCTCTTTTCGATACTCTTGGGAAATGTTCAGGATTGAGTACCAAGTATGACCTTTGTATGATCATTGGTTGGATATTTTTCACCTTGAACAACTTGTAAATTTTTGTCTGTTATGTGTGCTGTTATAAATACATGCAAGGTTATATCTTCTCTTCCCTGTTTCAATGGAGATACTGGTATGGATTCAGTCTTTCTTCTTGTCTTATTGCTTTGACTGAATTTCATTTGTTAAATTTATTTTGAAAGGATAATTTTCACTTAGGCATAATTATAGTGTCTGAGTCCTTTTATATGTTGCTTATAATAATTTATTAGGGTTTTGAACAAATTTTAGGACTTGTTTACTCCCCTTCCTTCCTTCTTTCCTTCCTTCCTTCCTTCCTTCCTTCCTTCCTTCCTTCCTTCCTTCCTTCCTTCCTTCCTTCTTACCTATCTTTTGCCTTCCTCCATTTCTCTATATTTTTAATCCTTTCTTTCTATTCTTTTCATTTTTCCTTTCTTTTCTTTATTCCTTCCCTTCCTTTCTTTTCATTTCTTTTCTTGACATATTTGTTTATATACAACTTACCATTATTTATAACCCTATTTGTAAACAGTTCTGAGAATATCCTTACTAAACATCTCTATATTAATATGTATGAATGTTAATGAACTTAACAATTTCATTCTTCATGATTGCAAAAAATTATACATAACAAATTGCTTATAAAATATTAAAATGTATATTTACAGTTGAGTCATGAGATATGTAACATAATTTTAGAATTCAATAAAATCTATTATATAGTTAATTAAATCATTATTGTGAGAAGAAAATTATCATGAATATACAAATTGAAAAAGTGACTCATAATCGATTAAGGGGCTGATTTTAAAATTTGTTTTTGATAATAAAATGATGCATAAATTTGTGATACTACTCTTCTCATTGCATTCACTAGCTTGTAAATTATATTTAAAACAACCCCAAGAGTTAGATAATATTATATACATTTTATTGGTTAAGAGTAATCAAAACTAATAATTTTACAAAGGCCATTAATACAATTACTATCAGAATATAAAGGGAACTTTGTGTATCTATTCCTAAAAGAACAGACATTCTCTTGTGTTAAGCTATAATTATTATTTTTAATACAGGAGATATTTTTCAAGTCAAGAAGAACTCAAAACTGAAGCCAGAATTATATCGTGTTGGGGTAATTAAGAAAAAGTGATCTAAGCCAGGCGTGGTGGCGCGTGCCTTTAATCCCAGCACTCGGGAGGCAGAGGAAGGTGGTTTTCTGAGTTTGAGGCCAGCCTGGTCTACA
>NC_034594.1:77888607-77891227 GCF_900095145.1 Mus pahari | reverse complement strand
AAAAAAAAAAAAAAAAAAAAAAAAAAAAAAAAAAAAAAAAAAAAAAAAGAAAGAAAGAAAAAGTGATCTAAAGAGCAAATGTCATAGCACTCTATTATGGTTAAATAGAACATTCTCAGTCACTAATCTGCTGATAGATAACCGATATATAGACTGGTTCTATTTCTTAATTATTGTGAATAATGCAGCAATAAAGACAGATGTGTACTGGTCTCTGTGGCACATAGACACGAGGTCTTTTTGATACCTATGCAGGAATGGTTATAGATGAATTATATGGTAATCATTTTATTTTATTTTTTAAGTTCTGTATGGATTTGCATTTCTTAACTCCTTATCACTATGGGATATCTGTTGTGTCTCCTGCTGTTATTTTTAGTTTTTATTTTATTACCATTTCAGAAGATATAAAAAAAATTTCAATTTTTAATTTTGCACTGTAGCCAATATATTTAAAGAAGGTTTCATGAACATTTGAAAACTTGTATTCTGTACCTGTTAGATGGAATATTCTTGTGACATGTTGAGAAGTTGATGGATGGCATGAGTTGGTGTAGAAGTTACTATTTGAATCAAAGCTTTGATGATTTATACAAATACAAATGTGAACTGATTGTTTTCATAATTATTCTGCAAGAAACTATCTGATCTTGCATATCATTTACTGTTTGTGAAATTGGAAATGTTGAAATTCAGTGTACATATTTTAATTTGTTAAGTGTTCTTGTTGAAATATTTTAGTTATTAAGATACTGTGATCTTCTTTAATTTCTCTAACTAGCTTTGATTAGTATCTATATGTATACATCACAGTTGTTAATCCAGCTCTTATTTGTGTGTTTTGTGGATTGACACCTAACATTTGACAATTTGTTTTAAATCTAGATTTGCTAATGAGCTATGACTACTGGAAACAAATGAAAATTGTGACTTACTTTTTAGACTTACTTTTAGACTCTTCAAATAGTGAATGAATGGAAACCATTTACAGTTTAGGTTATTATTGATATTATTATTTATATGACTTATTGCTAATTCTAAACATTCCACACTGAAAGATGGCCACTCATACCTGCAAAAGACAGTCAGTTTTTCTGACTGTACAGTTAGTCCCAAACATTTTATGAGGTGTTGGTAGTCCTTGAAGTGTGAGTGACTTAGGTATAGTGGGGTGGAGTGGTTGTCAGTCCCATGGTGTTTATAAAGAAAAATAAAAAGAACGAATAAAACAAAACACAAAACCACAAATACAAACCTACAATTTTCTAGAAAATATTCTGAAATGAAGCTGATGATGAAATATTCCTAAAAAGAAGTTCCGTGTCCAGGAGGGGTCTCAAGGCCTGAGCCATTAGGAGAGCCATCTTTGCTCCAGTGAACTGCCAGGGAGAGGGTGGCCTGCAGAAGCAACACAGTTTCTGGGAAAGATCACATTTCTGGCTCCAGTCATCCAACAACATTCCTGCCCAAGGAGGGGTATCTGCCCTGGAGAAGTTTCAAGGCCTGAGATGGCAGGAGAGCCATCTTTGCTCACATTCCCCTAGGCTCCAGTCTGCACTGGCGAGAGTGTGGACCACAGAAGCGACACAGCTTTGGGACAGACAGAAGCAACCTAACATCTGGTAAAGACCCTGTGTCGGGCTCCAGAAATTTGGACACCTTCCTCTCCAGAGGAAAGGTGTCCACCTATGAGGGCNCTGTCTGCCAGAGCAGGTGAGAGAGTCATATTGTGCCCAGGGTCGCTAAGTGGCTAGTTTGGGCAGGGGAGGGAATAAACTGGAGAGGCAACGCATCTTCTGGGCCAGACCCAGTTTGGGGCCTACATCTTTAGACAGAAGGCAGATCTGAACACCAGGACTCTGTACACTTTCTCTGCTAGAGGAGAGCTTCCCTGCAGGGAGTAATCTGGAGTAATCTTGGAAAAATTTGGAATTCAAGGCCCCTACCTAAACTTAATAAAAGCAATCTACAGCAAAGCAATAGCCAACATCAAAGAAAATGGAGAGAAACTCGAAGCAATCCCACTAAAATCAGGGACTAGACAAGGCTGCCCACTCTCTTCCTACTTATTCAATACAGTATATGAAGTCCAAGCCAGAGCAGTTAGACAACAAATGGAGATCAAAGGGATACAAATTGATAAGGAGGAAGTCAAAATATCATTATTTGCAGATGATATGATGATATACATAAGAGACCATAAAAACTCCATCAGAGAACTCTAAACCTGAAAAACAGCTTCAGTGCAGTAGCTGAATATAAAATTAACTCAAACAAATGAGTGGCCTTCCTCTACACGAAGGACAGACATGATGTGAAATAAATTAGAGAAACAACACCCTTCACAATAGTCACAAATTATATAAAATACCTTGGAGTGACTCTAACTAAGGAAGTGATAAATCTGTATGATAAGAACTTCAAATCCCTAAATAAAGAAATTGAAGAATATCTCAGAAGATGGAAAGATCTCCCATGCTCATGGATTAGCAGGACTAACATAGACAAAATGGCCATCCTGCCAAAAGCAATCTACAGATTCAATGCAATCCCCATCAAATTTCCAACCCAATTCTTCACAGAGTTAGAAAGGGCGATTTGCAAATTCATCTGGAATAAT
>NC_034594.1:77863011-77885742 GCF_900095145.1 Mus pahari | reverse complement strand
AAGGAGATAGAGAAAGTACCCAAGGAGTTGTACGGGGCTGCAACCCTGTAGGTGCAACAACAATATGAACTAACCAGTACTCCCTGAGCTTGTGTCTCTAGCTGCATATGTAGCAGGAGATGGCCTAATCGGCCATCATTGGGAAGAGAGGCCCCTTGGTCTTGCAAACTTTATATGACCCAGCACAGGGGAAGGCTAGGGTCAAGTAGTGGGAGTGGGTGGGTAGGGGAGCAGTGGCGGAGGGGTACTTTCGGGATAGCATTTGAAATGTTAATAAAGAAAATAATAATAATAATAATAATAATTTCCACCAGTCACAAATGCCCTGTGAGTCTCTTTTAAAACCTGTGTCAAAGTGCTGCTCTCTTACTCTAGCTGAAAGGAATCCATTGGCAGCAGCCTACCCCTTAAGTAGATTCTGCCAACTGGGAGCAATCCATCAGCTTCAACTAAGACTTGAGTCACACTGGAAGTCTCTATCACCAACTGAAGTGGGTCGAGAATGTTCTCAGAAACCCCAGGCAAGAATGAAGTTTTCCATGTGTCTGCCTTGCCGCCATTGGCATCCAGGATATCCACACAAAAAAAGGAAGTATGCTCCTCACCAATCAAGACAAAGCATGACTCAGATCAACAAAAAGAAAAGCATTTGTGACATACAGAATGTAGCAGATGTTCAACCTTGTCTACATGTGGATTTTGAACTATCTAGGGCTTTCCCAAAAGCTGTACATGGAATATGTTGCCTGTACATGGAATATGTTCTTCTAGCTCGCCTGACTTTTTGCTCTCAATTGGAGAGCAAGCACCATTTGTAGGGGGTACCTGGGGGAGAGGTGTATCTGCTCAGAGATAAAGTGGAAGGGTAATTGGGTAGGTATTGTATGTGTGAGTGACCTGGAGGTAGTTAGTAAGTGAAGTTCTGATGCAAGAAACAAGATAAGGAAGGAGAATCATGGGGCCTAGTAGTGGAATAATGAAAATAGACCTGCAATAATGTTAAGCACATGAAAAATGACCTTATGCCTGGCCTCTCGAGGGATTTTACAGATGGGATGAGAGCAGACAGGGAATCTTATGGCCCTGAAGAATTAGACATAGTACTCAAGTAGGTGTCATTTATAAAATAATGATTTTTTTGGAGGACAAAAATGATAAGGTTATTATTTGCTTTCAACATTATATATATGTTATATATCATATATCATATATCGTATATCGTATATCGTATATCGTATATCGTATATCATAGATCATAGATCATAGATCATAGATCAAAGATCATAGATCATAGATCATAGATCATATATCAATCATATAGCATATAGCATATAGCACATAGCACATAGCACATATCACATATCACATATCACATATCACATATCACATATCACATATCACATATCACATATCACATATCACATATCACATATCACATATCACATATCACATATCACATATCACATATCACATATCACATATCACATATCACATATCACATACCACATATCACATATTACATATTATATATTATATATATAATATTTTGTGTAATATAATGTGCAAAGCTGAACTATTTCAACTGCTATTTCCTTGTCTAAAAATACATTTTAAAATAATTTAAAAAATTGAGATTTCTAATAACGCAATCGACCTCAAGATTTTAATAAAACCTGTAAAATTAAAATATAAACCATCAGATGGTAATGCATAATAAAATTAGAGTAGAGTTTAATGAAATGGAAATAAACCAATACAGAGATTTAAGGAAATAAAGCAATACTTTAGTTATTAAAACACAAAGTAACTCATAACTATAATTTCACTACTGTTCCAAATCATGATGTAAATATATGTGTTTTCAAATGATTTTAGAGAAGCCCTGTGAAAGAGTCATGCAACCCATGTGAATGTCACCCACAAGTGAGAATAATTGCTTTAGACGATGGGTTCACATTCCCTGAATCCTGTCACCCAGGTCCTGTTCTTCTATGCAGTCCTTTCCTTACAGACACTGCATGTATCCTTCTACTTTCGGACCTACTTCTTAGACCGGTCTGAAAGGACCTCAGCCAGTGAGGGTGGTGCTAAGGCTAACAGAGGAAAGGAGAAATGTTCAAGTGTTGTCAAATCGTAGGTGCCTCAGGATGAATGGCCAGCTCTGTCAGCTCTGCAGTGGTTCTCACAACTGGCTGCCTCAGGATCAATCAAATGGCTTATTGTTCAACTGTGGGACCCTGCTTCCAGAATTTGGCTCAGTAGGTTTTGTGGGAGAAGACACAGGTTTTAGCATTTTTTCTTTTATACCCAACAAGTATTTATTGAGCATATATAAGAGCCAAGCTGTGTGCTAAGAGTAATTTATGATTAACAGAATTATAGTCTACATTCTAAAGTGACAGTTACATGCTAAATAAACAAATTATAAAAATAACAACAAAATTATAAATAATAATTAGAACATAGTAAAGAAAGTAAAATTAAGTTTTGCCTCAAAATATTTAAAATGTGGTCACAGGGAAGATAACTGCAACTAATCCACAGGCCAGTGTAGACAAAATTATAAATAAGTTACAATATTTGAAAACAGCATTAAGATTTTCAAGAAGTTTGCATCAATGCTGATACTGCTTGTTATTGTTATGAAGTGACAATGAAAATGATGTTATGGTTGGGGTCACCACAACATTAGGAACTGTATTAGAGGGCCACTGCGTTACAAAGGCAGCTCTAAATAAAGATGAGCTCTAACCACCATACTTCCATACAGTGCCGTTGAACTGGGATTTTGCTTTAAGACACCCTGAGAAACCAGTGAAGCAGTCTTACACTAATGCGTGCACACCTCTGTACCTCAGTCCCTAAGCTATAATCTAACTCCCATAACAGTAGATTTTTAAAGAATTGTTAATGCTTTCTTATTAGCATAAGTCATAATATGCTGACAAAAGAAAAATTTTAGAGGTTAAAAATAAATATGGCCTACAGTTCTACCGTCAGAGAAGTGCTGTGACTGAGGTGTGGCCCCTGGGCTCTCTTCACACTTACAGATTTTTTTTTTTTATTGGGATCAAATTGTACATGCTGTTTTGTAACATTTTCACTCAGTAGACCCATGCCTATCTTGCTGTGTTATGTGTGTCTACATCTTTTATAATTGATGCATGATATTTTTTCACATGTGCCATATTTTGTTAAACTACTGTTGAATTTTTATGTTCACATTTTTCAACTAATAAACTGCTTTGAATAAAAAACAAAAACAAAAAAAAACAAACAAAACTCAAAAAAAAAACCCTAAAAAACACCACAAAGTACCATGCAATTCATTTTTCTTCCTATAATCTCTAGATTATACTCATTCCTGTCTAAACCAAATAACATTTGCTTCATTCTATATACATAGTGTTTTAAGTATCATATTCTGTGGGGATGTGATCTTGCTTAGTGGTAGCTCTACATGCTTCTTGTTTCAGTATGTCTTTTCTAGTTCAGGAACTCTACATTCTGCAATCTTTCTGAAGGTCTGCTCTATGTCATTGGCTTGGAAGTTTTCTTTCTCATCTATTACTATATTTTAAAAGATTTATCTTTTCATGCTCTGCCATATTTCCTATATGTTCATTTTCTATGTTTTTATTTTTTCCTATTCCTTGCCTAATTTTCTACATATTTTATTTTAATTTTAAGTCTTGAATTTTTATTTTCTGCTTATTCTACTGCTTAAAAGGCTCTCTGAGGATTTTAGTTAGGTTATTAAGTTTATCAATTGCAGCTTCATTTTAGTCTTTGTCCTCTTCAAGTTTTTTATTTCTTTGATTTTCATTTTCATTAACCTTATATTTGTACTTTTTGGTATTTCTCAGGTTATTTAGTCAATATAAATTCATTAGCTTTAAGTTCATTGATCTATTTCATTGTTTCTTCTTGAATTGGGCTGTTCTTTTAAATTCCTAGGTTTACACTTCATCTAGGTAATTCTCACTGTTGAACCTTTCTACAAGACAGTTGGAAATGAATGATTGGGAGATCATTTTTTGATCTTTCATTGTTACTCTGTAATGAGATTTCAGCATGTCACTACTTGTGTTAGTTCTGTATCTGATACAAATAGAATTGGCTGGGGAAGAACAAACTGTATACAAGCCTAGTTGGGCCTTAATTTTGGATATGACTTTGATAGAATAAAGGTCAGGTGAACAAAGGAGGTTGTCATATATAAGAACGTGGACCAAGTCTGTTGTTTTCAGGTAGTTCTGAGGTTGAGAAAGTATGCAGAGGGGAGAATCATGTAAATTTGTCTACCTGAAAGTCACAACATCCAACAAGTCTCACATGGGAGGAAGAAGAAGAAAGAGAAGTTTAGGAGTGCAGGTAAGAAAGACCTGTACATAGAAAAACTCTGTCCATTTTCCCAATTGTTAGCAATAGTGGTAAACATCCCTCATAATAATAGAGTTGAGAGTGCCATTAGGTGTCAATCTAGACATCTCATGTGTACTGCACCCAAATCTGCCTTCAAAGGTGTATGAGTCTGAAAGACTTTAGATACAGTGCTAGTTTTAGAGGTTTGAGATTTTCCAGGAGGCATCCTAGTGGGGAGTATGGAGGTACAAATGAAAACACAATTACTGTGTATGAGAATAAAGGTTATTATTTTCTATCACTTCCTGCATTCTGAGGATAGAAAAAAACCAAAACCAAAACAGAACACACATGGTAAAATTGGCTTACCAGGTCGTCACATGGCAACCCGGAATAACCCAGAAACATTGGTAGATTCTTGGTAGACATGGAACACCAAGTACTGGAATTTTGGGGCAGAAAATCCAAACTGTAGATGTGAAGACTGTAGCTGGGGGTCTTCCATCCTCGAGGACACCACAGAGGCACTGTGAACTCAACGATAGCTCTCTCTTTCAGGTCCAGGGGACTTACATGAACCAGGAAAGACACTCCTGATCCACCAGTATTTGAATGCAGAAATCTATCAATCTGGTGGCCCTAAAGTGAGCCTTCCTTCTGACTTACTCTGACAGAGTCCAGGCCTGTTAGCTTACCCCACCTGGCTGAGTGTACATGTTGGAACAGAGAATTCAAGAGTCTGCAAATTTGAGATTAGAAAGCACTACTGACGGAACTAAAAGGTGGGTTCTGATAAAAATGACACCATGCATCAGGTCTCATGTAGGAGGTATACTAATGGGAAAAGGAACAAAGACTGTCGCTGGGGAAAAGGAAGAGAAGACAGGTTGGGGATGGGAAAATATGACTTTTTATTTGGACTATGGCACATGCAGAGAAGGACATTTGACTGGGGTGATGAGGTATAGTCCCTGGGCATCACATGATGACATACTTTATTGTCAGGTTCCTCAGGAGCTGACTGTGAAGAAGCCTGATTACTAACCTTCTCCTAGAGTCCCTTTAGACTGTCTAGAGATGTCTCTGATTACATTTGTCATAATAAAACCAATATGATGGCAACTCCAATGTACACATATGGGATAAAGGAGTCAGACATAAATCATCAAGTCTACTGCCACTGAGGTTTGAAAGAGTTATCAAAAATGGTTTTTTTTTGGAGAAAAGATAGTCAATTTCTTTAACACATGGGACATGAAACAATGTTCATACATAGATTGATGAAAAGAGGTCCCTTTCTATAGCCCTTACAAATTCAATGCAAAATTGATTTTAGAATTTAAAGTAAGAAAAGAAGCATTAAAATTTCTCAGGGAAAAATATTTC
This sequence comes from Mus pahari, assembly GCF_900095145.1. Taxonomy (NCBI): domain Eukaryota; kingdom Metazoa; phylum Chordata; class Mammalia; order Rodentia; family Muridae; genus Mus; species Mus pahari. Next base: position 77,879,991 of record NC_034594.1, on the reverse strand, counting down.
AAGATATACTCATAAGCAATGACTTTCTCAAAAGAAAAATGATGGTTCAGAAAATAATTGCAAGAATAAACAAATCAGAATGAATGTAGTTAAAAAGCTACCACAGTATAAAAAACCAATTCATCATGTCATAAGACAGCCTATATTATATGAGGAAATCTTTGTTATCTATACATCTGTCCTAAAATAATATTAAATATATACAAAGGAATAATAATAATAATAATAATAATAATAATAATAATAATAATAATAAAAACATTTCCCAAATCAAAGAAAGCAACCATCCTGTCAATACATAGAGTTTCAAATAATGGAGAGTTTTCAAAAATGGAATTAAAAATGACCAATATTCATATTATTAAGAGTTCAACTTAATTAAATGTTGTAGTTTGCTTTTTCTTCCTGTGAAAAAGAATGACCAAAGAATCTTGGTGGAAATAAGTATTGCATTTTATAGTTTATAGTCCATCATACCAGTAGGCCAAAGGATGTACCCAATGTAGAAGCCTGAGGTCTCTATTACCAGAGAAGAATGCTTCTTACTAGTTTACTCCCCTGGCTTGATTTACTTACTTTCCTTTTTTCTTTTTCTTCCCTTCCCTCCATTCCCTCCTTTTCCTTATATTCCCTTTCATCCTTTTCCTTTCCTTTCTTCCTTCTCTCCCTCTCTCCCTTCCTTGCTCCTTTCTTTTTCCCCCCATCTACCATGCATGTATCTATCATTATCTTGAAATATTTCTTATAGAAAAAAATGGCCTATAAATTCAAGTGATTCATTGGCATCTGATTAAAGGCATAGTTCCCCACTTCTGATGGTTCTCCACACTCCATCAAATCATAAATATTCTTCACAAAATTAAACAGTGGCTTGGATTTTAATTGTTTCCAGATCTAGACAAGGTGAAACTGAGAATAATGGTAACAAATAGTGCTTTTAAAAGAAGGTGAAATGTGTGATTTGTATAGCATAACATATAGTACATAATTGTAGGCAGGTTTTTTTTTCTATTGATCATTTTGTACATTAAATTTATTTTTGAAAATTAATAATTTAATTGTTTATTTTATTATCCATATTTTATTACGCCTCCCTGTCTACCCTCCTACTTGCCGCATTCCATAACTTCTCCTGACCCCCTGTCTCCACATGGATGACCCCACCCCACACTCCACCTGACCACTAAACTCTCTGGGTTTTCCAGTCTGTTGAGGGTTAAGTGCTTCATCTTTGAATGAACACAGACCTGGCAGTTCTCTGCTATATGTGTGTTGGGGGCCTTATGTCAGCTGGTATCTGCTGCCTGATTGGTGATCCAGTGTTTGAGAGATCTAGGGGGTCCAGATTAATTGAGACTGCTGGTCCTCCTACAGGGTTGCCCTCCTCCTCAACTTCTTTCAGTCTTTCCCTATTTCAACATTCGGGGTCAGCTGCTTCTGTCCATTGTTTGGGTACAACTATCTGCCTCTGAGTAATTTAGCTGCTTGTTGGATCTTCCAGAGTGCAGTCATGCTAGGTCCTGTTTTTGTGAACACTCCATAGCCTTAGTGATAATGTCAGGCCTTAGGAACCTGAGCTGAATTCTTCCTTGTGTCTGTAATTGGAACTTCTTTTCCTCAGGCACCTCACCATTTCCATCCCTGTAATTCTTCCAGACAAGAACAATTATGGGTCAGAGTTGTGACTGTGAGATGCCTCCCCTCAGTCATTTGATACCCTGTCTTTCTGCTTGAGGTGTGCTCTATATGTTGTCTATCCCCACTGTCAGGCATTTCATCTAAGGACTCTCCCTTTGAGTCCTGAGAGTCTTTCACCTGCCAGATTTCTGGTGCATTCAGGAGGTCCCCCCCAACCTCCTACCTCCCAAGGTTTCCTGTTTCAATTCTTTCTGCTGGCCCTTGAGGCTTCAGTCCTTTTCTGTCCTCCAATACCAGATCAAGTTCCCCCTCATCCTTCAACCCCTCCCATCTGCTTTCCCTCCCAGGTTTCTCCCTCCCTCCCTACTTGTGATTGTTTTAATCTCTCTCCCAAGTGGGACTGTGGTGTCCTCACTTGCAAACTTCAGCTTGTTGAACTTTTTTAGATCTGTGGACTATATCTTGGGTATATTGGGTATTCTGTACTTTTTTTTTTTTTTTTTTGGTTAATATATACTTATTAGTGAATGCATGCACACATGTCGTTTTAGGTCTGAGTTGGGTACCTTACTCAGGATACTTTCTAGTTCAATATTTGCTTGCAAAACTCAGGATGTATTCATTCTTAATAGTTAAGTACTATTCCATTGTTTTAATGAACCACATTTTCTGAATCCATTCTTCTGTCATAGGATGTCTAGATATCTAGGTTGTTTCCAGCTTCTTACTATCACAAAGAAGGCTACTATAAACATAGTGGAACATGTGCCCCTGTGACATGGTAAGGAATCTTTTGGGTCTTCAGGTAAATCTATTTCCAATTTTCTGAGAAAACTCCAGATTGATTTCCAGAGTCATTGTAGTAGTTTGCAATATCACCAGACTCTTCCTCTTTCTCCAAATCCTCTCCAACATGTGTTGTCACATGAGGTTTTAATCTTAGCGATTCTGATTGATGTAAAGGGAAATCTCAGGGTTGTTTTGATTTACATTTCTCTGATCACTAAGGACTTGAACATTTCTTTAGGTACTTCTCAGCCTTTTGAGATTCCTCAGTTGTGAATTCTCAGTTTAGTTTTATGCCCGTTTTTGATTGGATGGTTTGTTTTATTGGTGATTAATTTCTTGAGCTCTTTATATATTTAAGATATTACCTGATGTCAGAAGTGGGGTTAGTGAAGATTTTCTCTCAATCTGTATGTTGCCAATTTGTCTTATTGACTATGTCCTTTGCCTTACAGAAGCTTTTCAGTTTCATGAGTTCCCATTTATTAATTATTGATCTTAGAGCATGAACCATTGGAGTTCTGTATAGGAAATTTCCCCTGTGCCAATGAGTTCAAGGCTCTTTTCCACTTTCTCTTCTATTAGATTCAGTGTATTTGGTTTTATGTTGAGATCCTTGATCCACTTCCTCTTGAGCTTTTTACAAGGTAATAAATATATGTTTACATGTATATATATATATATATATATATATATATATATATATATGTGATGTGTGCATATATATCTATATGTATATATGTATATGCATTTATGTGTGTATATCTGTATATATACTTGTGTGTATGTATATCTGTATGAATGTATATATATGTATATGAATGTATATGCATATATGAACATGTATATATTTGTATATATGTATAAGTTTATATGTGTATATGTATACATGTATATATATATGAATATGAATATTTGTATATATGCATATAAGTATATATGTATTAAGTCAGGTATATATATATGCATGCATGTATATGGTTATATGTGGAGGTCATTTTTCTACTTGGACTTGAGCTCTGTACAAGGAGATAAAAATGGATCTATTTGCATTCTTCTATATGCTGACTTGAAGTTGAATGATTATCATTCGTTGAGAATGCCGTCTTCTTTATGTATAATAGCCAGAAGCTGGAAAGAACCCAGAAGTCCCCCAACAGAGGAATGAATACAGAAAATGTGGTACATTTACACAATGGAGTGCTACACATCTATTAAAAAACAATGAATTTATGAAATTCTTAGACAAATAGATGGATCTAGAGTATAACATCCTGAGTGAGGTAACCCAATTACTTAGGAATACACAAGATATGCATTCACTGATAAGTTGATATTAGCCTAGAAGTTTGGAATACCCAAAATACAATTTGCAAAACACATGAAACTCAAGAAGGCCAAAGTGTGGATACTTTGGTCTTTCTTAGAAGGTGGAACAAAATACCCATGGAAGGAGTTATAGAGACAATGTGTAGAGCAGAGATTGAAGGCATGATCAGCCAGAGACTGCCCCCCCACCTGGGGATCCATGCCATAGACAACCACCAAACCCAGACACTATTGTGGATGCCAACAAGAGCTTGCTGACAGGATATAGCTCTTCCAGAGCCTGACAAATACAGAAGTAAATGGTCACAGCCACCCATTTGATGGAGCACAGGGTCCCAATGAAGGAGCTAGAGAAAGTATCCAATGAGCTGAAGGGGTTTTCAGCCCCATAGGAGGATCAGCAATATGAAATAACCAGTATCTCTAGAGCTCCCTGGAACTAAACCACCAACCGAAAAGAAAACACCTGGTGTAACTCATGGCTCTAGCTGAATATATAGCAGAGAATGACCTAGTCAGTCATCAATGGGCAGAGAAGCCCTTGGTCCTGTGAAGTTTCTCTGTCCCAGTATAGGGGACTGCCAGGGCCAGGAAGCAGGAATGGGTAGATTGGTGAGAATAGGGATGGGGAAAGGGATAGGACATTTTTGGAGGGAAACTAGGAAAGGGGATAACATTTGAAATGTAAATAAAGAAAATATCTAAGAAAAAAATGAAAAAAAGAAAGAAAATATGTTGAATACCATCACAGGGCTTAGACAACCATACATGGTGACCTGGAATTCTACTGCACGTGCTATACCACATAACTATTGGGACTTGATTTACATTATACATTAAAATCCCAGAAGTTTATACTTCTGTTTCTGCTCACTGGTGTATAGAACATTATGCAATAGAAAGGAGGTGTTCAATGGCAATGTAACTGGTGTACTTGAAATATGTGGATTATTTTTATTTACAGGGCATGCGCATAGAAGATCCAAATCACCAAGAAATGTTTTGTAAATAGACAAAGAGCTAAAAAACACATCATTTTTTTTTTTTTTCCCTCAGTCCTAGCTCTTCTCCCATCAGGAAAAGCACACTTATCAGTGATACAATTAAGACACTGTACTTGGAAACAAAAGATCAGGAGAGTGTAGAAACATAAATTTCTTTCAAAGGTTCCAAGAATGTCTGTTAAACCACAGCAAGATTCATCAGTCAGAGTCATCCTGTGCAGACATTCAAAGGTATTTCATTTGAGATGAAGAGAGTGATTTAGTGCCAAATATTTTTCATTCTTCTTCTTATTTGAAAACACCAGTTCATTACCACAGTTGCCCGTGGACAGCTTACTTAATAATGCAATTTAGTTTCCTTTGATCAGCCCCCCAGCATTGTGTCTTAACAGTTAATATATTTCAACTTCGTTCTATAATCTCTCCATATATTATATATTTCTTATTCAAATGCACCAATTGTGTACAAAAATATGGAACTTTTCATATAAAAAATCATAGAGTCTTGCTTTTAAACTAATCAAGTAAAAGATGATTTTAGACTCTAATAAAGCAACTTTTAAAAAGGCTATTATTTTCTACTTGAGGAAAATTTCACATTAAACTGTTCACACTGCAATACATATAGCAATGTATTTTATACACATGTAAACAAAACAGTATGTTTAAACTTCATAGATTTTAAGTAATTTTTATTTTGTGTGTGTACATATTGTATATGCATGTAGATTTAGGGTCACAAGTTAGTGTGTGTCTATGCAGTCATTCCAAAAAGTCAGGTGTCATCTTTGATCATTTATTTTGTCTCTTGAGATAGGCTTTCTCTGAACTAAGGTTAACTGATTGTGGGAATAGATCCTAGGTTGGAAGGTGTGAGCTGACAGTGTCATATGAAAAATCCCAGGAAGTCCAACTTCAGAAACAAGTATCAGGGTACAGACCTGAGTTTATTGCCCAGCCCACAAGCTAATATACAGTGTTTACACCAATCCCAGCCCCTGAATTCTTGACAAACCTTATCTCACCACACTGTTACCATGCTTTAGTGAAAGCCGTGCCTAGTGAGGTAACTCAGAAGGAGTAGAGTGTGTATGTAACCTATCAGGACTTCTGTTAAAATAGGGTATGGGGTCACCACTTTGGCCTTGGTCCCTCTTTGCTGTCTCATGAGAGTGCTGAAATCCATCTTAGATCTCTTGCCATCTGTAGAAGATCAGGACTCTTCAAGGAGTGGGAGGAGCCTATGGCAGGTTGCTCTTCATTCTACCTTTTCTGTTACAAGATTGACTTCCCCATTCCCCACAATTGTTTAAGTATATCATCTGGCCATGGAGCCACAAAATTTCTTCTATCTCTGCCCCATCTATTTCTGGAGCAACTGAAGCAGGTGTACATATCAAGTTTATTTATATAAATGCCAGGCATATGAACTCAGAACAGCAGGTACTTTACCCCCTTAGTCATTTCCTCAGCCCTACTCTTTTCTTATTTTTAAACAATTCTTTCTTATAGTATATAACTATTGCACTTTTTCCTTCTTCCTCTCCACTAGCCTCTTTCCTCTACCTCCTTTCTCCCCTAGATCCAAACTGCCTCTACCTCACCACAGAAAAGAGCAGGTCTCCAAGGGATATCAACTTAACACAAAATAACAAGTTACAATAGGACCAAACACATACCATCACATCAATGCTGGAACAGCATGAAGAAACTGAGTAGGAGTTATGTATTTTATATATTTAAATATTACATATAAAATATATTTTGTATATTAGGTATATACATATATTTATACATAAATATATTTTATATGTAATATTTAAATATATATTAATATATAATATTAATATATATAATATTTAAATATATAAAATATATTTTGTATATTAGGTATATACATATATTTATACATAAATATATGTATATACCATATATATATATATATATATATATATATATATATATATATATACCATATATATATATATATATATATATATATATATATATATATATTCCAAAACATACATATAAGCATCTAAAAACAATTAATAAAAAAAGGCTGTTAATTTGAAAGAGAGCAAAGCTGGATATTTGGAAGGATTTTGAGGAGGAACTAGAAGGGAAAAATATTGTAGTTCTATTCTAATTCCAAAACCAAACCAAACCAAACCTGAGCGCTGGAATTTATCTTGCTGGTCTCTTCACTGCAATATATTTGGTAACAAGTGTGTGTGTGCAGTTGGACCCAAGAGGGAAGAATAATTGAGGTCAGGAAGCACAGGGGAGATACCTCTTAGTCTCTGTCAAGCAACTGTTGCAAAATTAATGCACCCAGTTCTAGAATGTATGTTATGGGAACTACACAGTTCTTTTTCCAGGAGGATACTTTCTTTCATAGTAGAATTCATCATTGATTATGCTCTATCTGCATGTATGATGTAAATAAAGCTATTTGGAGTGTATGAATTGTCAGCAGATTAACAAAAATGATCAAGTTATAGATAGGACAATTTATTGAGTAATTCCAAGACTGAAGTTTAGAACAAAATAGAAATAGATTATATGTAATCCACAGGCTGAATGATTTGTCTCATCCCTACTGATTATGGTGAACACAAAAGTGTGGCAGTCACTAATGAAAAGATCAATATAATGACTCTGGATTCTTAGAGATGAGTTCTGGGATGCCCTATCAAGGAAGAAATTAAGAAAGAAATTAAAGACTGTTTAGAGTTTAATGAAAATGAAGCCACAGCATATCCAAACTTATGGGACATAATGAAAGCAGTCTTAAAAGAAAAACTCATAGATCTGAGTGCCTCTAATAATAAACTGAGAGCATACACTAGCAACCTGAGAGCACACCTGACAGCTCTAGAACCAAAAGAAGCAAATTCATCCAAGAGGAATAGAGGGCAAGAATAATCAAACTCAGGCCTGAAATCAATCATGTGGAAACAGAAAGAACTATACAAAGAATCAACCAAACTAGGAATTGGTTCTTTGAGAAAAACAACAAAATAAACCCTTAGCTAGACTAACTACAGGGAACTGAGATAGTATACTAATTAACAAAATCAGAAAGGAAAAGGGAGATATAACAGCAGAATCTGAGGAAATCCAAAAAGTGATCAGATCCTACTACAAAAGCCTATAGTCAGCAGAACTGGAAAACCTGGATGAAACAGACTATTTTCTAGACAGATAACCAGGTACTAAAGTTAAATCAAGATTAGATTAATTTTCTAAACAGTCCCATATCCCCGAAAGAAATAGAAACAGTCATTATTAGTCTCCCAACTAAAAAATGCCCAGGATCAGATGGACTTAGTGCAGAGTTCTATCAGACCTTCAAAGAAGACCTAATTTCAATTCTCCTCAAACTATTCCACAAAATAGAATACTGTATGGAGTATTCTGGATATGTTCAATATGTAGATATTTTAAATAAATTTGGAAAGCTTGTGGATGGAGAGGAGATTCAACAATGTCAAATACTTGTGGTTCTTGAAGAAGCCCTAACTTTGGTTCCTAACAATCATGTCAACCAGCTCACAAACTCTAGTAACTTCTGCTTCAGGAGGATCAGACAACTTTTTAGGACTCTTCAGATACTTTCATACATGTATGTCTCACATCAGACACATAAATATATACACACAAACACACACAGATAACTTAAAATAAAATTTTCCAAAATTCATCAAATTTTCATTAAGTCATTTTTCCTTCAAATATTCATTATTTTCTTCTCCAAGTACTAGAATCATTCTTTTACTTTCTCTGATATTCTGTTGAATACTTTTTGTAAAATATTAACCTCTGTAGTTATATACTTCAACACAGAGTTTAAGTTTTATTTTGACAATATAATTTATATTGTAATAACTTTTATTTCAAGATTAGTCTCTGTCAAGGCTGAATAATCTTTGTTTCATCTGTTTTGTACATTTGAGTATATTTTGATCAGTAAATTTATTATGTTTTTACCATTACTTGTGCTTCAGAAAAAGCCTTTTAGTCTTTCTCAATATTTTCTTCTCCTATCTCATAAGCTAAATTTTCTTCTCGTTGACCAAAATAATAAGGTTCATATTGCTGAAAAAAAAGTACTTTTATTTTATTTCATTTTATTTTATTTTTTATTTATTTGTTTTTATTTTTTGGTTTTTCGAGACATGGTTTCTCTGTATAGCTCTGGCTGTCCTGGAACTCAGTTTGTAGACTAGGCTGGCCTCAAACTCAGAAATCTGCCTGCCTCTGCCTCCCTAGTGTTGTGATTCAAGGTATGCTCCAAATGCCCAACAAAAAAGGTACTTTGTAAGTATGACCAATCCAACTGTTGATTAACCAACACAGTATTTCTCTAGTTAAATCTACAGAGAAATAGCTACAAGGAAGAAAGAAATGACTTGGCAGATCCAAGGTTTTCTGCATATTTTTAATGCATGAATATATTTTAGAAGATAACGTGAGGTGGGAAAGATAAGTGGGGCACAAGCATGTGACTTTGTATTGAAAAGAAAAATGCAGTGTACCAATTAACAATTCTATGATAATCTATAAATATCTCAGTATTAACAAAAGTGCTGAGATCTACTATGGATGATCTCAGCACATAATGAACAAGGAATCATATATCCACAAGTACAGATGTTAAACTCAACATCCACCCCCACAACACACATGCACAATTAAAATGAATCAGAGACATAAATATAATACCTTAAAGTTTGACACAATAAAGCATAGGGAAAACTTTTAAGTTCAGCCATAGACAGGGAGCTCCCAATTGAAGACAGAATCTTCCCAAGATTAACAAATAGAATTGCATAAAATTTATGGTTTGTCGTGACCAAATTTAATGTGATAGTTTTTTGTTTTTTTCTAATAATATTTTATTTTCTGATTTAAAAAAGTAATGTTGAATGAATGAATGAATGCTTTGAGGCTAGGGTAAAGATTAACCAGAGAACTGTCACTTTCATCTGCTGCGAGAGAAAAAAAAATCAGTGGAATGACAGTATTCACATTAAGCACTCCAGAAAAGACCTCAGTTTAAGAGTATTTAAGCGACAAATTATTGGACTCCACAGGTTTTTCTGTATATGCTTTTATTTAATTAAGAGTTGGTGTTTTGAGTACTTTGTTTTATTTTTTTTTCTTTTTCTTTTTAGATGTGGTTTGTTTTCTGGTTATGGGGAATTCTGTTGTTGTATTAGGTTTTTAGTTTAGCTTAGTTTTTTTTTTTTTTTTTTTTTTTTTTAGTTTTTTTTTTGTTTTTTTGGAATGAACTTTTATTGGTTTGGATAGTAAAGGGGAGTGTATTGGGAGGGACTTNTTTTTTTTTTTTTTTTTTTTTTTTTTTTGAAAGAACTTATATTTGGATGGATAGTAAAGGGGAGTGTATTGGGAGGGACTTGGGAGAGGAAATCAATAAATTTAAAATATATTTGAAGTTGGAAATTTTTTTAAATTATGAAAACTAATGATTTAAAAATCTTGTAATAGTAACAATTGCTAAAGGTAGGAGACAGGCTGGGTGGGAGTCTTTTCCTAGGGGATTATATACATAATACATTAAGGATTGAAAATTAAAACACCAAAAATAAACAAAGCAGTCAATAAGTGAACAAATACATTAAGCAGAGCGATTTAAAAGAATAATATAAATGCCCAACAAAATTAGCAGAAAATTTTGGATATCTTTAGTCATTAGAGAAGGGTCCATAAAACTACATTGATATTCCATCTTACCATAACCACAGTGATTCTTTTCACAAAAGCAGAAACAAACAAACAAAAAAAAGACAGAATTGCTGAGGTAACTTTTCATGAAGCACTACTGATTTTCCAGTTACTATACAAACAACTGTGAAAGGTCCTCCAAAGTTAGAAACTTTCTATTCCACTCCTGGTTACAGATCTAAACAAATACACTAAGCACATAACAGAGATACCTGTTTATCTAGGCTTATGGTGTCAAAATTCTTAACAGACAAGATATAGAATTAACTTAGGTATGTCTCAACCTATGACTCAATGAAGGAAATATGATATATATGCAATATTCATCCATGAAGAGAAATGAAATCACATAAGCAAATTGTAAACATGGAGAACTTCATTTTAAGTAAATTCAGACTTTCTCGGGAAGGAATATATTGAATATTTTCTTTCAAATGCACAATCCTGATAGAAAGAAGGGACCTGTTGAGGTGAGACTATTTGGAGATGAGGTGGGGGGAAGTAGAAAGTGTAGCATAGGTATGAAAATTTGATCAGATGTATATGTGAAAATGTTATATTGTAAGCAATTATTTCATCAGCTAAAACAAAAGTAATTATCACATTTAGGGAAGAGGTCCAAATGCTGTCTTATAGATATGACATGGCAGAGGCAATTGGAAAAGTCCTAACAACAGCAGTTACCTGTGGAGAGCTCTCAGAAGACTGACTCAGTAAACAGTCTTTCATAGATAGACATACTCATTCTACCCCGGGGAATGAATGAAGGGAAAGACTTCTTTCGTTTTGGTGATAGAGCCTTGGTGGGTTGTTTATTCTCTAGTTCACTTCACATCATGTCCATGCTAGAGGTCCTGATTTAAAATTATTGGGTCATAGAGCAAAACCATAAACTGAACAAAAAGATAATGAAGTTGGATAGGACCTGGTAGGAAGTTCTGAGAGATTTAGAATGACAGAAGAGCACAGGAGGCTATTTGGATGTATGTCATCAGAATCTACTATAAGCAGCATGAAATTTTAATAGAATAAATTAAATAAAGAAAATATCTATAAAAAATAGATGCATTAAGCTAAAATTTTCTTAAATAAAAAAACTCAAAACCGGAGAGCTTTGAGAAATATCAAGGTGAGTTGTAAAGCAACAGCTAGAATTTTGTGGATTAGCATATGCTAAGGAATACAGAAATGACTAAGATTGGACTCTCGAAACAAAAACGTGTTAGTTTATATTACTCATGACATCAGTGATAAGGCTGAACAATGAATTTGTTTTTCAGTAAAGATTTGAAATTGATTTATTAGATTTTTCTATTGTAAAACAACATATTGCAGTGAGATCACTATAACAGAAATGCCCAAAGACAAAGCCATTCTTTGGCATTTCTTTTGCTGTTGGGGTTTCAGCGACAGGCTCATGAACACAAACCGACCTGTAGCAGCCTCTTTCTTATTGCTGTCTAAAACAAATGTCACAGTGATTCCCTGTGAATCTCTTTTCAGCTAGGAGGCTCCCTAAATACTGGGATCCCAGAAGAATGTCAGCAAACTTCTGAATTCTCCAAAAACATTTACAGACCACAGGATTTCAAATTTGGGGCTAATGACAGTGGAACACACCTCTCTTAGATAAAGGACATTCTTTAATGAGATTTATGCCTCCTCTCTCATATACCCAAAGTGTACATTCCTTCACTGACTTCTTACCCTTCTCACTGTTGCTTAGATATGAAGACAACTTGGCTGGAAGATGCGGTGGATTGACATCAACCACATGATAGCCTCCTTTTTCTCAGATTTACCATGTGCCATCACATACCTGTCAGTCTATCTATGCCACTGGGGGCTGTGCACTGCTCAGTGCCCCCACCATGCTGCTGACTATATGTCTGACTTTCATATTAATAACTCTTCTAATAGATCACTTAAAGAAAAGACAAATGGTCTCCCTGTCCCCTTTCAACAAAAACCCTCCAATTTTTCATTTACTCCTATAGCAAATTTTGTTGTGTGGGATGAGAGTATTTGATAGAGGCTCTTTTGGAACGTGTCAATTTCTTATTCCATGGCGTTTGCTAATGAGGAGTTTAGTTAGTTGTGACTTAGTGGACTTTATACATGTATGACAAACTTAATGAATTATTCCTAAAGTGTATCAGAATAATGAAAATTTTATCAAGTATTTGAGACTTTAGTATATTGATCTGGCTTGAAAGAAGGAAGTTAAATACAAATATTTTCATTATCTATAGTGCTAATTATTTAATAGTAAAAATTATCTAAAGGTAATTTTTATTACTGTATAAAATGCTAACCCTTCGGTTAAAGAAAGCAAGCTAGGTTCTTCTTTTAAAATTAAAAAAGATACCTGCTCCTGAACTTTGTTTTAAGTATGTGTATCCTTTGCTTGTATTTTGTATTAAGAAATAAGGAAAAGAACCCCTTATTGTTGAGCATGTTGGTATTGTCCCCTTTATTTTTTTTTTCTTTTGGGGACATATGAAGCAAGTTATTCTTTTTCTGTATCTTTTTCTTTTCTTTTGTAAACCTTTTGGTTTGGTTTGTTTAAAAATAGCTTTATAAAAGGGCTTTTGTAACCCCCCCCCCAAAAAAAATACCAGATTTAGAGAACTATCCTATGACTGAAAACTTGAACCGATCCTTAGATAATAATCTTCCTTTTTTTGATATTAATAGAGTGCTCATTGAGCTATTCTCAGAAATACTTATCATGATTAAAAACAGCTAAATTGGCCACATACAGAACAAATTCAGTCTCATGCATTTCCTTCAATTTGTTATTTCTGTGTATTCCACATCCTCATGAATATAAAATGATTTGCACAGAATTTTCTTTTTCTGCAATTTCATTCTATAAAATATGTCTATATGTTTTCTTATATATGGAAACATTTCACAATTTATATGATTAAATAAAAGAGGGAATTAGGCCCACATTTTAGCAATTTAATGTTAAGGGTTTCTGTGTATATAAACACACAAAACACACACATACACATAGAAAAATACATATATATTCTGATACATATACATATGTATATACATACACATATGTATATATTCATATGTGTATATATACATAATTATATGTATCAGAAATACACAGATATGTGTGTGTGTGTGTGTGTGTGTGTGTCTGTGTGTCTGTGTGTGTCTGTGTGTATGTGTGTCTGTGTATTTTAATCATCATTGACTGGGATCAATATTTTAAATAGAAGTTTTAAGTATGGTGTTTTATGCCCCTTAAAATGTGTATTGCCTAGAATTAAATATTCATATAATATTATTTGCTTTTTCTAGGGATCTCCTTTAGATATTATAACTTTATCACAATGAAGAATAAATACAGATATCATGGAAGAAAGTATTTAATATACAGTTTGAAGAACTAAGTAATCATGAAAGAAACAGCAGTTATGACATTTTTCAGCAGGTCCTGAGATAGAAATGCTAGCTTCATTTACAAGGGTCACAAGAACTCTGACTCCTCATTCACCCAATAGTGATGACTATTAAATTCAGCATTTGAAACACTTCCTCCAATTTTCAGAGTGAGTACTAAATTTCTTCTTGTCTACTCTAATAATATCTTAAAAAAATCTTAGTTATGCATCATACGAGTTAATCTATTCCCTTGACTCTTAGGTATTTTAAAGCATCAAGCATCACTCTACTTCTGAGACAGACCAGTTTTTCTGCCTTTTGCACCTTCCTAACCAGAATCTTTTTATCTTCCTAACGTCATACACAATGAAAACAAATTATTTCTTTTATTTTTATTGTACTCCTCCTTTGCTGTATAAACTCTACCAAGTTCTGAATGACTATTGAAGGGACAGTGTCATATGGTCCTCACCTTTGAAGCAGTGTCAGTAAGGCATGGGCCTGCACAAGTGTTAACAGTTGCTCTAGGCACACAGCTCATTTGTATAATATTTTACCTTCTGTTCCTCCTTCCTAGGAATGTCCTCTCTGCCAAGATTAATCACTCCTTAATAATGAGAAACAGCACAATTCCAGAAGCAAGCACATGTCCCTATGACACTATGAACTTCAGGACAGCCATTCAGGCTGTGGGAAAGAACTCTGAAAACATAAATTCAAGAATATAAAAATTGGTATAAGAATTGTTCTTTGTAGGATTTCTTACCTATGCAAAATATAAAGATGTAATATAAATTGTATGAGGGGCTTCAGCAACCTAAAAGAACACAGGCAGCTTTACAAATAAGCAAACATTTAAGAAAGATATTAACAAAGGAGATAAAGAGATTTGGGGAATTTGATCTCAGGGCATTTTCCCACCCAGATATGTTTATTGCTTGTGTATACAAAAGCACACAGATTAATGAGTTCAATGTCAGCCTGGAGCAGTGATTTTAGGTACAGATATGGTGAGAATGGTGATCTCAGAGTCAGATTAAACCAAGGTAGATACTGTTTGTATTTACATAGCAGGCATATTTCTGAATTAATTTGCTATGCTAGAAAAAATAAGCACTTGATATCTTTTTCTTTAAAAAATGGGCTAAATTCATAAAATGTTGATTCATGTGATAATTAAAAGTGAACCTAGATTAAATGTTTAAGTTGATGTGTTAATAAAACACTAGGTTTTGGTCTGTAGGAGATGAACAGTCTGGAGAGCTATTGTAGTTCCATTTTAGAATTTGTCTGGAGGTCTTTCAGACTTTGGTCACAAAACCCAAGAATATCTTCTAGCATGTTTTATTATTTTGGTCAGAAAACACAAGGGCTGTTTTGAGCAGAGAGGTGTTAAGAGAGTTACCTTGAAAAGACTGCACAGTTGTCAGCTTTTACCCTATCACTGACTTCAAGATGTTTCTTCTGTTGGTCAAAAATATCCTTTCCTCAGGACCCTCCCCCAAGCCAATATTTGACCTGGGCAAACATCCAAGGAGGGATATGTCTTCCATTCACTTATAGAACCTTAGATTCTAGACTACTGACTATATTGCAATACTCAAATCATATATATGGAATCAAGGCATGGCTTGAAATAGGTATAATTATACTAAGGCATTTCCCCTTTTCATGACAATACCACTTCTGCACTTAAGGGCCAGGATGCATGAAAAAGTTAGTAGAAAACTTTAAGCTCAAGAAGTACAGGAAATTTGCTAGGACTAAAACAAAATCTTTTTACCTAACACAAAATAAATTGCCCAAAACATTAGGTAAAACATTAACAAGTGTGGCCCCTTTAAATCAAAAAGCTTCTCTTCTGCAAAGGAAAATTTTAAACTACTGAAGAGTCATCCTACAGAATGGGAATAATATTTTTCCACCATTCATATTCATATATATTTTTAAATTAAATTATTATTTACTCCCAGATAACAGCATTTCCTTGCCTCTACTAAGTCTATCTCATCTTGCCCACCCCCAATCAACTGCTCCTCTCTTTCTTCTCAGAAAACTAGAGGTCTCCTATGGATATCAATCAGCCTTGGAATATCAAGTTGCAGTAAGAGTAGGCAAAACTTCACTTCTTGAAGCTAGAAAAGGTAGCCCAATTCGGGGAAAGGGATTCAAAGTCAGGTGACAGAGTCAGAAATATATACTAGTTTTAGGAGTTCTACATGAACATTCAACTGTTACATATGTTCAGGGGACCTGGATAAGTCCCATATGTGTTTTCTGCTTGGTTGTGCAGTCTCCAAGAGACCCTATGAGTCCACATTAGTTGATTCCATAGGTTTTCTTACAGTATAGTTGAATACTAAAATTCTTACTCCTTTTCTTCCCCAGAATTCTCTAAGCTCCACCTAATGGTTGGCATTGGGTCTATCTACCTGTTTTCATTACTTTGTGGGTAAAGACTTTCCTAGGAGTTTCCATTGTCACAGGTTTCTAGCATGTCCCAGAGATGCCCCCACCAATCTGGCTGTCTTTCCTAGTATTCTCTTCCTCTGTTCCCCCTTGACTAGGTCTATCCTGTTGCTATTCTCACCTCCTTAACAAGTCAGGTCCCTTCCTCTATCCACCTGCAATGTTTACTCTATTTTTCTCTTCAGTAAAATTCGTGCATCTGGTTTGGGGATCTCATTTTACTTAGATTCATTGAGTCTGTAGATAGGAGCTTGGTAATCCTGTACATTATGACAAATAGGCACTGACTACATACCATTTTTGTTATTCTGGGTCTGGGTTACCTCACTCAGAATGATCTATTCAAGTTCAATCCATTTGCATGAAAATTGTATGTCATTATTTTTTATTTATTATGATTTTCTTTATTTACATTTCAAATGCTATCCTGAAAGTTCCCTATACACCGCCCCGCCCCTACTCCCCTACCCACCCACTCCCACTACTTGGCCCTGGCCTTTCCTTGTGCTGGGTCATATAAAGTTTACAAGACCAAGGGGCCTCTCTTCCCAATGATGGCCAATTAGGCCATCTTCTGCTACATATGCAGCTAGAGACA